>NC_135558.1:12975000-13192500 GCF_964340395.1 Glandiceps talaboti | reverse complement strand
GTACCCGAGACCTGCCGTGAATAACAAATTGCTTTTATCTCAAATCAAAATGCCAATTTTTAGTACCACAAGTATAAGCATCATAATTGTCAGGCCATATCACTGTAAAGAATCACGCCACTCGTTAGTGCCTGATGTAACATGGCAGCAAATTTCGACGAATTTTAAGACACAAGGCGGACGTAAACGATACGAGACAATTAGCCGATATTTTAGTATTATTAAAAGTGTACACGTAAGGGCTCAATCAAAGTTCAATTTCGTAAATGGAAAAGCCTTATTGACTTAAATTTTCTGGCGATGAGTAGACCCGGAACGATGTGTACATACGGACGTTTCAAAGGGAAAATTAGAAAATAAAACAAGCAGCAATTACACCGCCAATGATCACTACCAAAACATTAGATTGAAAGGCGATTTTGAAAAGAGATTTGCCCAAATGTTATTGATTGAAAGAACAGGAACAAATTAACTGTTAAATGCCAATTTAGAGCTAAAACGTGTTCCACATGAACAAAATACGGGTTATCTTGCGTGTGTTCATAGTTGCATAGAATTACGATTCTTGACGTATATAATCCCTAGTTGTTTGAATAGCTTTGAGAATCATTCGGGATAAACTATATCACTTTCTGTGACTGACGACTGACTGACTGACTGACTGACTGTCTGTCTGTCTGTCTGTCTGTCTGTCTGTCTGTCTGTCTGTCTGTCTGTCTGTCTGTCTGTCTGTCTGTCTGTCTGTCTGTCTGTCCGTCCGTCCGTCCGTCCGTCCGTCCGTCCGTCCGTCCGTCTGTCTGTCTGTCTGTCTGTCTGTCTGTCTGTCTGTCTGTTAGTATGTCTCTCGCTGATATTGGAAACAACGTCAAAGATTGGATTATGTAGAGTTAAGTTTAGCGCTGACGTCATTAACAAAACACAGTTTACTAGTAATGTAGCGATGAACACCATATGGGCTACTAATAATCAATTTCTCATCTTTTGGCAATCTTGTCATTTTGACATGCATTTAATAGTAATTATAGAACTCTGCAGTCAAATGAAATATGGTGTCAATGACACTATTTTCATGTGAAAAAATTACACGATTATACTGTAAGTCATAGATTGTTGCATTTACCCTCAGAACACTGTATTGGTCTGACATTTACGGGAATGAAGTTAAAACCCGGTGTATGATTAAAAAAGTACACAGGTCGAGTTTTAAAGGGACACAGGTTGAGTTTATATGTGTTTAGGGGTAGTTTTTGCTGTATATTTGTAAAATGTACTCGCATTATTGTACTTACCGAAACACCACTTGCAATTGACTGAACTCAAACTTTGTTTTAAGATATGACTCATAAACGATCCGATGACGTAATTTATGATACGTATAAACAATGTTCAGGAAATTCATACTATGCAATCAAATGTTCTATCAGTGCCAGAAGACAATGTAATGTTAGAGAAGACACGCATCAATATTAACATTATACTGAAATGTGGTTTTATTTTAAATATTTTCATTTCAGTAAAACTCAGCTTGTGCCTCTTATGTATAATTTTGGGGCACAATTTTGCTACATGTTTAAAATGTAACAGAAGCCTTTTACAATACTGGGGCATACTTAACTATAACTTGGAATTGACTGAACTCAAACCTGGTATTAATTGTAAGATAACTTACAAACGACCCGATGACGTCATTCATCATATGTATGAAATTAGGTGCCCGGACGGGAACCAACTAAGGCCTAATAAAAAAATGTGTAGTTCTAATTACACTCAAATTTAGAATAGGTGGGGTAGGTAAATCTTTTAATCTATTTTATTATATTTTTTTCGTGTGTGAGTGTCTAGTTCAGATAGTTATGTTTTCCGTTGTTTTCCACATGGTCTCTGTGTTATTGATTTCTTCCCATCAGATGTACAGCCATTACAGATTGGAAGAACAGTTTCATAGTGTCTTTATAAGTTGATGTCAGTTTCCGCATCCACTGTTTCTCGCCAGACTTCACAAGTTTCGCGATTTTATTATTTTTCCCCCGAATGTGTAAAAAAAAGTTTAGGGTCGGCAGTGAAAAACTAGGTGGGGTCGGGTAACATGAACCACACAATTTGTTTTATTAGGCCTCATATGCAATCAACTGTTCTAACAATGTCAGTCAACAATTGTGACGCCAAAGAAAGTATGCGACATTAACATTATACATATACTATAAAAGTCTAATCATAGACGGCTATGGTTTTATGTAAGTATTTTCAATTGAGTAGAACACTTAAAAACTCAGCCTCTGCCACTTCAATATTTTTAATGCGCAGCACAAAAAACTCTAGACGTATAAAAACCTTTAAAAAGAAGACGAACGGGCTCAGAATACCACGCAATCAGAGAGCCAGACATGTATAGTCACGCACGCATCTATGCATCAAAGCATACATACATACATACATACATACATACATACATACATACATACATACATACATAGTACATACATACATACATACATACATACATACATACATACATACATACATACATACATACATACATACATACAGGAAACACATGACGGACAGAGACAAAGAGAAAACACCTTTTGAATACTAAAAATTAATTTCTTTTGTTTTACAATCACCTCAATACAGTTTAGGTAGTTACACATTCTGCAATTGTCTAAATACGCTATAGAAACTGCTGACGTTCAAATATTGATAAAACCATAACACTGATTTTTCAAAAAGACTTTATATGCAGAGAAAAACCAGAAACAACAGTATGGTGACAACAGTAGAAATGATATAGCATTATTGATGATGGAATGTCTCCAATGAACATTCCAAGTTTGAACCCTTCTAGGGCACACGCGCACGCACACGCACGCGCACACGCACGCACATAAAAATGTTGCATTCCTTTTCCCAGACATTTATCTAGCAAGTCACGTGATTTGTGAAATCTCATCCATTCGGCTTGTTGACTGATACATCTCCATCCCTAGTGTGAGATTGTGTTGAAATTATCGCAGTGTAGCCCACAGCAACTGTCATTTAGAGTAATTTTCCAGCAAAACTAACAATACTGATAAAGGAGTCATTGGGGAGTCGTTCACACGGGCAACAGGAAACTATTGATGGGAAATGTTATAAATGGCGGAGGAAATATCTCGACAGTTCTCCTGAACTTTGGTAATTGTACACAATTCATCATTCGCCCATCAATGCTTTAGTGTAGAAAATGTGCGAACGCTGCTGTTAACATCAACGCTGTTGAGGGCACGATGTGAGGTTGTTTGTTGGATGAACACACGGAGATTTATGTCTATGCATTAAAACAAATTCCATCGCATGTCGACATAAAAATCCTCTAGTACCTGTATATTTAAATTGAACGTATCTTTGTAAAGCAAAGCGAGGAAGAGCGGGGTAAATTTACGGTTGTCTGTGACAGATACCGCGTATAGCTTAGTAGCTGATAAGATAGAATGATATACACAAAACAAGAATAGGGGAAATTTATTTCACACTTTTCCAACTATATATTATTTTTTCAAGAAAAACAGAAAGAAAACAGAACGAAACACACAAACAACAAAATACGTAAAATAGGTGACCTAAATTTATGTATATATTTCGTCTACGATTTGAGATGGGGTCGGGGTGGGGTAGGGTGGGGAGGAAGAAAATGTGATCCCATGTCTTATAAATTGTTATACTATCCGATAGATATTGTTTTTCTAAATGTGAATGATATGAATATTGTGCAAGTTGCTCAAAGCGCAACTGAGCTGATTGTTTATAAAGTTGATAACAGTATGCAACTAGTGCGCCTTGAAAGTAACACCATACACTGGGAAGGATGCGAAAGTTGCTTGCATATGTTTTGGAGAGGTTGTAGGTATTGGGTGTAATTTTAAAAAAAAAATCCACCATGACGAAACAAATTGGAACATTTAGCTTCCCTCCGATATTTCATACACAGCTGGACATGTACATGTATGGTTATTATTTTACTTGTGACGTGGAGGGAGGGGGGAGGGGGGGGGGGGGTATAACATAGATTTAAACAGATTTGGTACGTAGTATCTGAATTTAAAAAAAATCTCATCTGAAATTTGTCAACACTGAAGGAAGAAAATTCCATCAATCGTTATTTTTAACGGAAAATGTAGTGCAAATCACTATATGTAGGGCATAATTGCTCTCTCTCATCATGCTCAAAATTTGTAGACCAAAGCATTTTCTTCAGAGGGAGGTTTATCGATCATTCTGGCCTAATATGTGTATTGCTCAATCCTGTAGGCCAAACCATTCTCTTCAAAGGGATAATTTCAACACTGCAAATGAGAAATGTTCAAATTCTGAAAGTTTAACCATTCTCATTAGAGGGGGTAATTGGAACAAGGTGGCATGGGTGAACAAATATTCAAATCATTTAGACCGAACCATTCTCATCAGAGGGGTGATTGGAACATTAGCATGGGTGAACAATTTTCAAATTCGTCAGACCAGTCCATTACCTAGAGAGGGGTAATGGAAACAATATTACGTGTGTGTGTGTGAGAAAACATTGAATCTAGAGTTCGTGAATCATCTATGTTGAACTTTAATAAGATGTATATATACACAAACACTTTTTCAGAATATAATTCCAAAATGAATTATCAAATAATACCTACAGGGATGCTCCATAACAATATACAAATGGAGAACACAATTCATTAAATTTCTAAGTCAGAACAATATCTTATCATTTTAACAAAGGGAAAGTTTCTTGCAAGGTATCATTCAAATGTACAAATTCAAATTTTTTGTTTTATCTATATCTGGTCCTCACCAAAGTGGTCCAAGATTAGACAAGGCTATGCAGTCATGTTATATATACAGTCGGGTTTACTAAGAAGTACACATGGGTACTTATCAAAAGTATGCCCTCAACCTCCCAAAAAATGAAATGTTGTACATATTTCACATTCAAAGCAGATTCAGTCATTTCTGATAGGACCAGCTTTGATATAGACTCTGACAGAAACTGGGTTTAAAACAACAAAAACCAGACTTGTTTGCTGTAATCTAACTCTGTTAAACTCCATACCTTACATTCAATTTTATTCAAAACTTCCAAATCTTGCACATCTCTACCACTTAAATTTACTAGCATGGAATCCATGTTGTTGTGTTCTACAACGGAAATGTAGCGGGCATGAGTTTCGAACAAATGGACCCTTTTTTGGGTCAACTTTTCAATAATGAACATACTTTTGGGAATCTAAGCCAAGCCTGAATCAGAACAAACTATGTTACAATTCATAGAAATCTGAATTTGGAATGGGGGTTGTGAACGTAAAGAAAATATATATTTTACAAGAAGGGACTTTTCTGTTGTTCTTTATGTGTGATGCTTGTAGTTGGTACAACAGCGCTTTAAGTTTGCTACAGTGTTTCTGATTCTACTGATCTCCAGCACTGTACTGTTTTGGTAGTGGATTCACTAGCATACTTTCAACACTCTCGAACACAGTATGTGGATCTTGGTCGGCATTAATATGTTGTGAATTCACATAAAACTCAGCAATTTCTTCAGCGTATGCTTGATACGTTGCTAATCGCTTCTTGACCTCTTCTTCTGAATCTTTCTCATTCTGTTCACACCGATCTTTGATTTCTTGTGTTCTTGGTGGATTGTATAATTCATGGTAGCGTTCTCCAGTGATTGGATCAGTACTTCTTAGAGTTAAACGCTCTATGACCGAATCGTTTGGTACGTCCAGGAAAAACGCCCTAGGGAAAGAACAGAAGTCAGGAATTTTAGCCAATATACAATGTATGTAATGTTATCAACTAATCAACAATGTGTTGTTGACAGTAATTATGGCATGGAGTATTTACAACTCTGGTAAGCAAGGCTTCAGATTAATAACATAGACACAAAGTAAAAGGATCGTTATTTGATGTGGTAGATTACTCTCGCGGGTGATAGCAGTTCCAATTGCAAGTTGTGTGAACCTAATCACTTTGTGATCAAAATAAAGTAACATTGGAAGTCCCAAAACAGTATACACCACAAGTTTATGAAACTAGTTTTCAGAGAGCTGCCCTACTGAGACTGTAATTAAACTAACTTCGGTTCAATAGCCTCTCATTGTTGTATCAACATGTTGCAATACTTTTAGTTTGTGTCTATCTTAAACTTAAGCCTTGATTACCAGAGTAATATTCATAGTATTTATACATAGACTTCAAGCCTACATTGTATCACAGTCCCTCACTGTGTGCCATCAGTGACTAGGAGACAGGTATTTCAGCTTTCTTTTGAACAAAGAAATAACGTGAAGAAAACAAGAGAACTGTGTAAAAACCTACCTGTTGGGTTCAAATCCACCAGATGTCAGATTTTCTGCTTGTTCTCTGGTTCTAGGGAATCCACGTAATACCCATCCTCTTGCTACACAGTCAATTTCACTGAGACGATCTTTCAGTAAACTCATAATAAGATTATCTGGGACTGAAGGAACAATAATTGAATAATTAGACATTATTCCCCAATAATTTTCTTCGTTTAGCCAAGGAAATATGAGTGACCTAAGGGGCCTTTTGTCACTACAGGTCGCTAACATAATTTTACCAGTGCCAGTAAGAACACAAAAAAAATTGAGGAAGTAATAGCAATTTTGAACGTTTTGACTCATATTTCGAACACAGCAGAACCAGTGACATAGACACACGAGTTGTTGAGACATAGACATGCGCTATTGTGATGTAGAATGGCCATATTTTTTGTTCAACTTGGTTCGTGCATGGTATAAAAATAAAGTATTCTGACTTTCCGAATTTGACAAAAGTTGCATCTACATTCTGACTGAGTTTCTAAAACACTAGTTTATTTACATTGTGATCAGTCATTTGAATAATTAGAGTCACTTAGGCTGATTAGTATCGTTATTATCGTAATGTTATCACTCCCTAGTACAACCAATCAGTTTAAGCATATAATATTCAAACCACATTAATCATTTGTCCACATCTATTCAGAGATGTTAGAAACCCAGTCTCCGCATACATAGTCTGATAAAAAACACACCAAGTACATTCCAATCAAAACAGACCGCTACTTTTGGCAGAGACAGCACAATTCTTTGATAATAAGATATTAAACACTACTGGTAATATGACAAATTGATTTTGATCATAAAGTATGGACAATACTATATTACACAATCATATAATTTTTTGGTTAAGTTGATAGATTTCCACTTACTCATCATATCTCTTTCAACGTATGGTTTGATAGCTTCTCCTATCTTAGATTCATTGACTATGGCTTCTTTCACCAACTGGCCAGTTGACACTGTAAGGATAAAAACATACATGGTAGTACAGCATTCAATAAGTCATTTTTCATCTCACGGCAGTTCGCACAAGATCTCATGTGAGCCATTGCATTCATAGCAACCAAGTGAGGGTGGTCAAGTTGAAAGTGTCAAACGCTTAGCATCATCGCACGTGGCTACGACGAAAGCTTGACCACAATCATATGTTTGACAACCATGGTTGCTAGGCATATTTACATGTACATATCTCGCAAAATCTGCAACGAGACGTAAAATCCCTTACTGTGATACAGTAGGCACTAGCTGAGTAGCAGAATTGCTAGTCAGTGTAGAGAGTAAATTAGCAATTGTTTGCTAAGGTTTGGAAACCAACCTCAGTAACAGAAAGGGGAATTCAGGTAACAGTTCCAACACACTGCACTGTAATTTTGTTTGTGATACATGTTAAAATGACGGGACAACTAATGTAGATTTTACCTTCTTAGGTTTGTTTGATTTGTGGTTGACCGGACATAATTTCTACAAAGAGTTAAACAACTGTAGGTTAGACTTACCACTAACGATGTGATACTTGCTGGCAAGAAGAGCTGCCTGAGTCTTCTTACCACTGCCAGTGGGTCCTAGCAATACAATACGAGGTGAGTGTGGTGCAGCTGTCCTAGCCTGACTGTTCAAGAATGACCATGCTGAAGAACAAAAGTGACGGCATAGAAAATGATGCTTGAAGTGGCAATGTACAGTGAGTATAAAAGGTACACTTTGGGTTACGATTGAAATTTAGGTGTGAAAAAAATTTGCCTGACAGAGCTGTAGAAAAAGTTGGTCAAAGGTCCAGAACAAAAGAATGATCACATGTAATCTTTATGGCTCCACTGCAGGGGTGAACAAATCATTTTGTGAACTAGTGGTCCCCGGACCAGTGCCTTAAAAATTCCAGTCGTCCTGCTAAAAGAATTAGCGGTCCTAGGTCCCACTAATGTGAAACATTAAATCTTGCCTATGAATCTGTATATTCAGACGACTTTTTAACATAGTTATTAACAGTAAGGTACTGGTCCGACGGACCAGACAAGTTAAAATTTGTGTGGTCCGACCAAAAAAAAACGCTAGTCCCGGACCCAGGACCAGTGGATTTGTTCACCCCTGCACTGATAAGATACTGGTAAAGTAAACATACCTTGTGAGAAGACATCACTCTTAGGCTGGTCAGCATTAATCTTCTTGGAAACTTTACAATAACATTCTAGGATGCCATCAATGTGTCTGTGGTAAACCACTAGACGATTAACCATGGCATCCTCAGTGTTATTGCTAGGTTCAACCAATCGACTGGCAATCTCAGAACTGCTTGGCCAATCAAATGTTGTGTGGTAGACATCTATAATGATATGGAGATGCAAAGGGTTAAAAAAAAAATTCATGTGTGACACTGGCACAGCTACAAATGATGTTTTACATGATCATGTACAGAGTTTGCCTACCATGTCAACCCGCTTTGACAGTATGTTTAAAATTGCCAACCTTTCCATCAGATTTCAGGGTAACTTTGCACAACAATACTGTAAACCAAGGTATTTTTGCTACTAGAAAATTTTGCGATTATTCAGTATTCAGCTAGTTCTCAAAGACTAATTTTTCACTAATTACCAGACTGGTATATTGTGTTCATGTACAAGAAGGCATTTTAGTCTCTTCTTATTTTGCATTTTAGTTTGCATTTTTAGCGAAATAAGCAAAATTAATTCTTTAGGGAAAATTTCCAGGTTCACAGTATTTTGAAATACATGTTACAAAGTAAAGGTTTATACAAATGGCCATGTAAATAGCACTGACTGGTACATTGTGACTTTATGTGAGTCCCATATTAAGGTAATACAGCCCATTCCAAGTTACCATTCAGTGGGTTTGATTGATACAACCACATAGAAACTATTAAGAAACTGCATGTTCTCCATGCAGATAACAAGACTGCAATTTCTTGCTTTATTTTGTCTAAATGAAATAAACCATAAACATACTGCAACTAGAGGCAGACACATGGGTGCCTATGTTTTGATGTCTGCATGTTGGCGCATAAGCTCATTTCATTTAGACAAAATGTGAAACTGTGTTTAAGTGTACTTCTTTATTTTCACTAATGTATGAATAATAAAATGTACACTTACAGTAGTCAAGGACACGACAAATAGCTCTAACAGAGCTAATGAGACTTTCTCTTTTTGAACCAATTTAGTCTTGCTATCTTAAAGTGTAGCATGTACAGATTCTTATTGGTTTCCGAGTGGTTGTATCAAACAGAGCCAGTGAATGGAAACTTTAAACAGGCTGTACTACACTATCCAGTCTGACTGATAATACAATACATATACTATTTTTGCATGGTATCAGTTGAGTATGGCTATATCAGAGAAAATTACCATTTTTTAAAATTAAATACCATTTACGTGGTTATTCTATAGATAACATGTGACAAAATCGATGGAGAAGATCTGTCCCACCAATTTTGTCTGTTTTCATTCAGAATTGCCATGTCTTTTCCGGTGCTCTCTGATGACATTTTAACATGGATATCATGATGGCGTTTAACATCCCATATCACAAGTGATATTTCAAGTTTTAAATATACGTCATCAGGAATGATTGATACAGGCATTAGTATGTGATAAGATGTGATGTTACACTTACTTCCCGTTTCAGGATCAACTCTCTTTCCCATTTGTCTTTCAATCAGAACTGTATCAGGACAGTCAAGTAACACTGCAAATAATGACATTTACAGTACAAGGTCAGTACAGCTTTATTACACATGTCACAAATTAACACTTTTTAG
Source organism: Glandiceps talaboti (assembly GCF_964340395.1). Taxonomy (NCBI): domain Eukaryota; kingdom Metazoa; phylum Hemichordata; class Enteropneusta; family Spengelidae; genus Glandiceps; species Glandiceps talaboti. The sequence continues at coordinate 13,182,354 of NC_135558.1, read as the reverse complement.
AAAATGCCATGGAAGTTTACATCTTTACCAATACCATACATCCAAACTTTCCATGTCAAAAAAGAAATGACCTCAATTTACCAAAGTACTGATAAAATACAAAGGAAAATCTATATAAGGTTTAAAAAAAAATAATTGTGTGGTTCCAATTACATTTGATTTTAGAATATAGGTGGGGTAGGTAGATTTTTTATTTTATTTAAAAAATTTTTTTTTTCATATGTGTCTAGTTCAGGCAGTTATGTTTTCCATTGTTTTCCATATAGTCTCTGTGTATTGGTTTCTTCCTATCAGATGTACAACCATTATAGATTGGAAGAACAGTTTTATATTGTCTTTTTAAGTTGATGTCAGTTTCCGCATCCACTGTTTCTCGCCTGACTTCACAAGTTTCGCGATTTTATTATTTTTTCCCCGAATGTGTAAAAAAAAGTTTAGGGTCGGCAGTGAAAAACTAGGTGGGGTCGGGTAACATGAACCACACAATTTGTTTTATTAGGCATCATATGCAATCAACTGTTCTAACAATGTCAGTCAACAATTGTGACGCCAAAGAAAGTATGCGACATTAACATTATACATATACATATACTATCATAGTCTAATCATAGACGGTTATAGTTTTATGTAAGTATTTTCAATTGAGTAGAACACTTAAAAACTCAGCCTCTGCCACTTCAATATTTTTAATGCGCAGCACAAAAAACTCTAGACGTATAAAAACCTTTAAAAAGAAGACGAACGGGCTCAGAATACCACGCAACCAGAGAGCCAGACATGTATAGCCACGCACGCATCCATGCATCCAAGCATACATACATACATACATACATACATACATACATCCAATATTTCTTGTGAAACTTCATCTATTTCTTGCAAGACTTCATGATTTTCGAGTTTTTATCCCCCCACCCCCCCCACCCAAGTTTAGGGTCGGCGTGAAAAAATAAGTGGGGTCGGGTAACCAGAACCAAACAACTTTTTTTTATTAGGCCTAACCTACCAAAATGTTTTGGGTGAACGCCAACAGTTTGCAGTGCTCTGGCTTGTTCTTTGGTCTGTGGAAAGCCTTCAAGAACCCAACCTTTCTTCACACAGTCAAACAGTTTCAGTCGGTTTTGAATTAATTCAACCCAAAGTTCAGTTGGTATTTCCTGAAAGAAAAAACAACAACAACATAATATAAGTTGAAGCAGTATACACAACTTACAAGACTTTGGCAACTCTAACAACACTTGTAACTGAATTTTTTGTGCAACGTCGACAGGAGAAGATAAAATGATAAACTATATATTTATAAGTCCAATTTGCTATTTTGTTTGAACAGAGTTTGAGCGTCTGTGTAAAGCGAAACACACATGATGTTATTATAGTAATGTTGTACAGCTTGGATATTAACACATGGAACCCCCCCCCCCCCCCCCCCCCCCCCATGGTAACCTCCTTTCCTTACTGAAGCTAATTCAAATCATGGCTCACGCATTAATATATGCCAGTATCCAATTTTGCCATTCTCTAGTATGTCTAATATACAACATCCCTCCCCACCCATGTGTGTGTACATACAACCACTGCTGCCCACTCACCAACGAAGAATATTAGCATCTAAGATGGTGATCTCTCTGTGGTATCACAAAATCATGTGCTATGGATAACACTATACTAAAGAGTTATCTAAAGATTTGATGCCGAGGATAGCACTAGACTAGTACGGAATGAATTATACCACTACTATGTCCAAATTCCAAATGGTGACAATGCAGTAATTTTGCTATTCTGTTAAACAACATACACATGTAGATAAAACATTCCAGGTTCAATCTACCTCTTTCCTGGCCACAAATTCCTTAGCTCTGGCTACTGTAGGCGAGACATCGTCCTCTAGTAAGTTCTGTGGTGTGATGTGAGCACTTCTAAGTTTGTCACACACCATCTTGGCTATGGTTCTCTTACCAGAGGATGGAGGGCCATGAATCAGGATGGCAGGAACTGCAATACGAATACATATGTACAAATTAATGTAAATTATAAAACCGTGGTCGCCATATTCAATTTCTACATGGATAGTGACAATTCGTTATTGAGACGTGAAATTTATGTGTTTGTTTTTTTCAATATTGTTAGGAAAGTTTTGCAAATACAACAGTAAGACGTCGAAGGACTTATGTTAACTTCGCAAACTGTCGTCCACAACAGCAGACGACCATTTTTTTTGTCGTGGGGCCGGGGGTGGTGATTAATACAACTACGTTTTTTACTCACCGTCGTCGTTGTCTTTTTTCAGTTCTTCAATCAGAAAGCTCAACGGATCGTCTGGTTTGTTAACGATAACTCTCTCAATTAACCTCTGAAAGACGTAAAAATCACATGTCGTTTAAAACAAAAACTCCCGGCCTTTGTAAGCCATGACAACAACATAGGTTGATTCATTTTCAAATTCAATGTACACACGATCGCAACGAAGTGACAAACACCACCCAAATGATCGTATTTAATACCACAGGAACATTTAAAGAAAGCCAAATAAACGGCGAAGTTTTCATCGACAACTGCCTTACCTTGTACAGGTCAAATATGTTGTGCCTTTCGGCATATGTAGTAAAATCGGGAGGGATACGTAGAGGTTTCTTGGAGGCATCCATTTTGAAAATGTTGTTGTGGACGAGTTGCTACGGGAGAGCCATATCAAATGTAACGGACAATCTGATTGGTCGAGAGCAACCAATGCTGAAATAGGAAGTATCACGATAAACTTACACACAAATAAATGTGTCGAATCATAAACCACGAACACTTAAACATTGTGATTTCATGTAAATTCTTGAATATTATGAAGGAGGTGGAATAACATTTAGTTTTCTCTATTTCAGCCATACAATGACGAAATAGCTATCTTTCGCAAGGGCCCGGGAATGGACTTGTGAGGGCGCCCTTTGATAAGAGTTTCTCTACTATATTTATTATCTCCTCTACAGTTTTCAATTTTTTTTCATACCGAGTTATGCATAATAATAAAATGGACCCTTAAACAGTGTAACAGTCATATAAGTATTAAGCGGGAATTTAAAAAATGTCTACAGTCTGGTTGTTTCGGGATCTAGAGCTCATGTTTAATTTATTTTGTAATTTCAGTGTATTTCCATGTATCATCTACCACGTTAAATAGTCTTGATTGAAACAGGGCAAAATTAAATGATAAGTGTCATATGTTTTGTGAGGGGAGGACTCGATTAGTTGTGTAACAACTACTTCCACACCCTTTTCCCGAATAACACGTTTATGTATATACATAAGGATATTTAGTTCTGTTCTGTATCACATTTTTTTGTACGTGGGAATAAATTATTATTATTATTAGGCCTAATAAAGTACAAAAATCGCAATAAATCGATTCAAAGAATACAGCCAATTCACTTAAATTTGTTTTTCTCAGATTTACGCTTGTGCATGTCAATGCGAGAAATTTAGGCCCCAATTCAAGTTCCCAATTCGTGTACTAAATTTTCAGGACTGGTATGCAACGGAACATTTCAGTGTCAAAAAACTTTCTGACAGAATTGTGAGGCTGAAATTCTGAACATATCTAAGACCACTCTAAGAGTGATCTAGAAATCGAATGGACAATATTACAGCACTTTTGCAAGTCTGTGCATGTTGTTCTGCTAGAAAAACGACGAAAAAAAAATTCGCGATCATAAGGGACCGGTCAGTTTCTTCGGCCGGGGTGGGTGGCGGGGGTGGGGGTGGCGGTGGATTTGGAGGGGGGTCACCCTGTTTTTGAAATTGGCAGTGGGGGGGGGGGGGGTCATGCTGTTTTGAAAATTGTGGATGGGTGGGGGGGGGGATCATTGTGTTTTGGATTGTGATGGAAGAAAAAAATCCTTTTCTACAATGGCATATGGCCTTGTCTGAAATGTGGTACATGTAACTATTTGTTCTTGTCCCTGTTTCTTACATCAATTCAATATCACTTATTTTTATTAGTTCAAACATAACTATACATATACATATACATATACATATACATATACATGTATTACTTAGCTACCACACTAGTTACAGAACATGTCATGTAAATGCCTGGCTGTTTCACAATCAATGCTTCACTTATATTGCACTCTGGGGCAAAAGTGAACTTCAAGGTTTCGTAATGGTAATCTTCATAGATAGCTAAGTTTAATCTAAATTGTTCTACTCGTCACTATGAACTTGTCAGAAGGGATTAATACACTTTCTATTTTGGACACTACATGTTATCGACACTACAAATCACCACATCTCATCAGATTCCAGTTTCTATCATACACTAAGTATGACCACTTGAAGTTCTCTAACATACCAGTGACTTCGATTCACTATACATGGTAACATGCAATATCAATGTCCCTATACCAATGTTACGGGCCCAATTTTATGTGACATGGGAAACTTATTTAAAACTTACATTTACGTTGGCTTTTCGAAGCTTGGAAATATTACCTCAAAGGCTATGGATAACCTAAACATTGCCTTAATAGAAGAAAAAAATGCAGATCTGCTAGGGGGAAACCCCAAGGACTCTCTCACTCCCAGAGGTCACTCGTGCATTCAACAAACAATCAAATGCACCAACAACCTTTTTATTATTATATTGGTATTAAACTTTTCTTAAATAGTTTCACCCTATGCTAATTTGAGATAGTGTTGTCTTTTAAAGATGTTAAATGTTTGCCAAGATAGCCTTAAACTCCAAATCTCCCCTACCAATGATACTACCATTAGATGTGCTGACCTTTACTACGTGCATATGATGATGTCATTTAACTTTTTAAGAACATATTTCATCCCTATGTAAGTTATAAAGAATAGTTTCTGATACTTGATGGTGCTGTCTTGTAAATCATGGCTTTAAGAGTAAAAATCCTCCAGGGCTTCTATAGGGAGACTCCCTAGGACACCCCCCCCCCACATGAGGTGGACATATCCCAGTTTCAAGCTCTTCCCGCCCTCAGTCTTACTGTCAAGATGCTATAAAACTAAATTTCAAAAATATTTCAACCCTATGTAGTTGCTTTTTACATGTTGGTGCTGTCTTGTAAAGCTTGGAAATTATTTTCTGAAAATGTCTAAATAGTCTCAAAATTGACTTCAGAGTTAAAAACCTCCAGGGCTTCTGGGGGTCATTTTCCTGCCTTTCACTGTCAAGATGCTATCAAACTCCTCTTGGAATATACTTACCTTGTGTAGTCAATAATTATAATTATGATAGTGCAATCCCGGGATCTTATAAATTAGATGCAAGACAGTCAAGTAGTCACGATAAAAAATACCTGTCATGTGAATATTATATATACGGAGGGGGGGGGGGGTCATGTTTTAGAATTAAGTGACGGGGGGGGGGGGTCAGCCTGTTTTTGGTTTTACAGATAGGGGTCTCAGTGACTTTTTGTCGGCCCACTTTAAGAAGTCACAGTCCCCCCAAGGCTGGAGAAGCTGACCGATCCCTAAGTTTGCGGCGGTGAGATACAGCTCAGACCACTAAATTATCAATGTGGTTTGAGGATACAGTTGCTAAGCCTTAGCTATCGCTATAACCTACTAGGTTGACAAGAAATTCGTCAGTCATCAAATCTGGAAACTTTTAAGAACAAATTGAAAGCACATCTTTTCAAACTAGTAACGGTGTGGAATGAACCTTTCAGTGCCATTGAACAGAACTTATCTTTTGGAATCTGGCGCTATAGAAATTCTTTATGATTGATTCTTTGTTTATTTGATTGGTTGATTGGTTGGTTGGTTGATTGATTGATTGATTGATTGATTGATTGATTGATTGATTGATTGATTGATTGTTTGAGTTGCAATTTGAATTACCGAGAGCGAGTTCATTTAAATTTTTTGTATATAATTCACAAATCTTCAGATTAGTTTGACTGAATGGATCAAATCGACTGATATTTCTTTAATATACTAAAACTAAATAATTTATTTGATTTTATCTTGAATAACACCATAGATAAATGAAAATAGCTGTTCAACAGGCAAACCATGCAACTAGCCAAATATCTGGGTGGGTGGGTAGGTAGGTAGGTAGGTAGGTAGGTCAATTTATTTTACAATGACTGGACAAGACTGTACGTATGACAATGAGCCATACGTTACCGGTACTGATGCCATAGTCTACATACCGGCAGACTGCAGTCATTTCCACCCTTATCATTACTGGTTGTATGACAATAGCTTCCTGCCACCAGTTCTACAGTAAGGCCTAATAAAATAAATTGTGTGGTTACAATTACGCTCAATTTTGGAATGGGTGGGGTTGGTAGATTTTTATTTTATTTTATTTTAATCGTTTTCATGTGTGAGAGTGTCTAGTTCAGGTAGCTATGTATTCCGTTGTTTTCCATATCGTCACTGTGTTATTGGTTTCTTCCCATCACATGTACAGCCATTACAGATTGGAAGAACTACAGTTTTATATTGTCTTTTTACTAACAAGTTGATGTCAGTTTCCGCATCAACTGTTTCTTGCGAGACTTCAAAATTGTATTAATCTTTTCTCGAATATGTAAAACAACAACAACACACGTTTAGGGTCGGCAGTGAAAAACTAAGTGGGATCGGGCAACCAGAACCAAGCAATTTTTAGGCCTTAGTACACAAATAAATTTTATTTTGAAATCTCCATTTTTAGACGCAATAAATTCAAATGTATTGTTCAGAAAACTATTAAGAAAAAAATATAATTTAAAAACAAACCGTGCATCGTAGTTCAGCATCCACTGATTTGCTGGCGTTTGCGGTGTCATGAAGGTGAATGCCAATCCAAATAAAAAATTTGAAGTAGCCTAGATATGATCAAAAATGGGTAGGTGAGGCCTGTTGAATAACTTCATTTTTTTTCTGGCCTTAGATGGTCTTGGATACTGTCAGTATTAATATGTCTATTAAGGATGACCACGTGATGTACACAATGAACTTTGATATCTGATGCCGACGGGATGACATCATGGAAGGCTAAAAGGTCACCTGTTGACCTTTGCCGACGAAATGACATATATGGTATTGTTACAACTGTAGTCTTTCTAGAAAATAACAGAATGTGCTATTGTAAATAGCACCTAGTTTTCTACACACGTATCATTTATTACAAAAATCACGAAGTCATTACTAAAATTACTATAAAAGGTTGCTAAAAAAAATCGAGACTAATATTACTAGTAGAATCATGGATGTCGGTACAATTAAAATAATTTGGGCTTGGCTTGCCTCGTGTTTTTATTTTGTGAATAAGGCATGATTATATTGTATGTGGATAATGGGGAGGGGGGGGGGGTAAATAGATAAATAGTCTAGATAGGTGGATCTGGATGGATGGATGGATTGATTCATACATACATACATACATACATACATACATACATACATACATACATACATACATACATACACACACACACATACATACATACATACATACATACATACATACATACACACACATACATACATACATACATACATACATACATACATACATACATACATATATACATACATTCTTACATTCATTCATACATACATACATACATACATACATACATACATACATACATATATACATACATACACACATACACACATACAATATACATTCTTACATTCATTCATACATACATACATACATACATACATACATACCTACATACATACATACATACATACATACACACATACACACACACACACATACATACATACACACACACACATACATACATACATACATACATACATACATACATACATACATACATACATACATACATACATACATACATACATACATACATTAAAACATGCATATTAATAATCGTTAAATTTTATAGTTCAAACAAATGTAACAGGTGGTTGTACTACTCTAGGCAGTTGTTAGAATAACTTCAAGTTGTTACTTGTAGTTCCTCGATACGTCCAAGTACGCCAAGTCCAACTTAATCGCATATGCTGTACTTGGCTCGATAGCATATAGCAGCACCGCCCACATGGCAATGTAGTTGAATATATGCATGACTATCACTGGGCAACAGGGAGGGGGAGGAGGTACTTGGACGAGAGTCAGTCACCCTACAAAGGACACCCGAGAAGTCAATGACACATGTCCGAAGTTAATGACAATTTTTAAACCAGCGTGGTCTCTTATCATTCATATCAAACACAAAATATGTAAATATCTGATTAGTTACTGTCCTTTGGAGGCCATTTAACAATGACGTCACTGTTTACTAAATGATATAGTTGTGAATAATTCAGGAGTTGGCGGGTTATTTTATTTGAACGCGCATGCGCTGTAGTTGAGTTGGGGGTTAGTCGTTGGTGAGGTAGGAATTTACACATTGGGTGTACATATAAGGCACAGTTACTTGGGTGTAGCAAGGAATTATCACCTGCTAGCAGAATAAGAAGGAATTCCAACTGCTTGAAGCATCTATATCTATTAGAAAACCAGGATTCCTAAGGTCTTTTTTACTGCAAAGGGGAACCGTTGTCTTCACTGTGGTAAGTTGAAACATTATTATCTAAAATGCTGGTAAAATGAGACTATTTTTTTAAAAATTGAGAGAAACGTTGATGGGACACGTAACGACTGAACACGCGCTTTGTGCTTGTGTGAAACAAAAGATGGCTTGGACATGTGTATAAAAGTCAGTAATATCGTTTGGAAGTTTTTTTTAGCTTCTTTGTGGGTAGTATGAAGAATACAATTTAACAGGATTTGTTGTAATTTTGTATGACTTTAGTTTAGGGTTTCATGAAAAAAAAGCTGCCATTTTACAACCTTGTAAACGGCCTCCATTAAAGTAAAGACAGGTCCAAAGTTCGAGTTTCGGTATGACTACATTATTATGAATAAATCATATCCTGAAGTCAAGAGCTAGTACGCGTTGCCTTCAAGAGAAAGAGAGAGAGAGAGACGCCTTTGTTCGGAAACACACGAGGTCTGGCATATACATGTAGCATTTTTTTAAAATGTAGCCGTACAACCAATCATTTCTTCTAGTAAATTAAAGTAAAGTAAAACAAAGGAAATATTCTTCGAGTTCAGATATAAAAGTGTATACCCGTTGCCGAGAGGGTAGAATGTAGTAACTCGTAAAACATTTACAACATTAACGCCACTTCAACAAATATTTAGCATTCCTGTCAAATACAGTTCAAATCCACCGTGACACACTTGTAGCAAATCTGTCACTTATATATCAACCAATTGTCAAATTCCAAAGATAATGCATATTACTTGAAATCTTCGTATTCAAGTAATATAGAATGTCACCGGGAATAAGTTATTTGAAAAAGAAAGAAATTGTACAAGAACTTGTAGGCTACTGAAATCACTGCAGGCTTGTTTTATTATACAATGGTATTCTGGAACAATTCGAAATTTATAGCGATTTGAGATATACACGTACTTATATATAAATCACCACCTCGAGAGTCTATTTATTCCCGCTTTAAAATTAGGTGATCTAAATAAACTTACAGAACGCATCATTAGTGTGAAATTGTTAAACTTAATAAAAAAGTTTCATTTTCCACTTCTGGAGATATATTAATGACGAGAAAAAAGATAATACTTTCGAAATTCCGAATAATTCCATTCTCCCAAAACAAAAGTAACGAAACATGTATGTCAAACATCATGGTCAAGAGATAAAACTGAAGGTCAAGGCGTTATTTGATTTATGACATTTTATTGCACGGTTGATTGATGAAATTAAGTTTGTTGATAATTCTACTCAGTAGATTAAACTGTTTGAACATCTAACATCTTAAATTTTTAGCTCGGCAAACCAAACGTTGCAGCAATGAGAGTAGTTTGATTATTTAAAATGAAACATTACGACAGAAATGTGTTCTCCCTGCGATCATAATACCGTTGTTAATGAATAAAACGCAATATTTTTGTAGGTGTGTGTGTGTGTGTGTGGGGGGGGGGGTTGAGGTATGGGGTGGGGTGTGGGGGTTGGGGGTGATGGTATATAGGTTCGCTCAATGTGCTGTAACCGTATAATAGGCTGCAAGGCCTAGCATCTTCCAATTTTCCTGCCTCACACTGAAAAATAAATTGGCATCCCAAGCTGCAACACGAAAGTCCCTTGCCCCATACCAGTCGTCTCGTTTGTAGAGGCGTGTTATCATTTTGACCGCGCTTGAACTGATACCCACCGTTTGAACCCATTGGAAGTTAGTTCAGAGACTTGGCTATTCGAGCTCGAGTCTGACTCAGAATACTGGTCTTGAGAAAAGACATTTTGAAGCCAGATAACCAAATCTCTGGCCGAGGCTTTTTGTAAGTGTTACTAATCTGGACATATTTTCTGCGACATTTTTGTTTCATATGAAGAATTATTATGGGCTATATTACCGCTTACTGACAGATTTCTGGCCATAATTACTAACAGTGAGATCTGGTTGAACCTAAAGAGTGCCTCTAACATCTGGATAGTAGAATATATTTGCATAAATAAACCTGGCGATGGTATATTGATATTCTATACTCTTTTCTGGGCAAAAATTAACATGAATACGATATAGGATGGGTCTTATGTAAGTTATCAAAATTTAGAGAACTCAAGTTGGCCTACGTCAACGTTTCTCGAAAAAAATCAAATCTAAAGGTAAATTTTGGAAAGTTTCAGTTAAAATATGAAAAACAACATATCAACAACAACAACGTGTATGCATTCGTACTTGTTTCACTGTAACAACGATGCCATCTTCTAAACAACAACAACAACAACAACAACAACAACAACAACAACAACAACAACAAACAGCATACACTTTATATACTAGTACCATTTCTCTGACAAAGAAAGACAATTTTGAAATTTGAAAGCTGAGAAAATACTGGATATATAGTTAACATGATCACATTCCCAGTTACTGTTTGACAAAGTGCTCAACTTAGTTAAATTGTAAATCGGTGCATCATTTACTAGTAATCAGACTTGTAGTCGTAATTCATTTCGAGTGACAGGTGTCGTCTGCATCTCAGTTTGGCGCCAAAACGTATTCAGAACTAAGTGTGGAAAAAAACCTGTGATTCTTAATTGATGTAATAGAAACTATCGCCGCAGTTTTGAGTCATTGTCAAATTTACTGCGTATCATTTAGTCAAAATTGAGAAAATAAGACAACCCACGCTTTGGCATACCAATCCTATGAAACAACCTGTAAAAAAAACACCACACAATGGTGTGTCTTGTTTGTTTGATTAATTTTGACAAGCCTGTTTTTCTGTGGTTTCTGAAGAGGCAACGCAGATTTTTAAGAGAGATTAGCGCTGTAAACATGTCGAGTATCATTACGAAACTGGATAAGGCGATATATATACGGCATCTTTGGTGATATAATACAATACAAACCGGATAAAAAAGCACAATTTGAAACCGAGCTCAGAATAACATTTTGATCATATGTGGTAATATCTATTATGACGTGAAGAAGTTAATATATATTAATATGAAAATTGCTATGTACGAATATAAATCATATTTAGACGCCATATTGCTACCACTGGACGCTTAGCTATATGACTACAATTTCCTCCAATTTCCACAGGATGACATTGTCAACAATAAATTAGTTAGGCTACACACGTCGACAAACCACCTCCAGGTCACTTCGGGTGTAAAAACCCAGAAACAGAATTATTTGTGATGACTAGAACATTGTGTCGGTAAAGTATCCGCGGACCGGGGGAGGGCCCTAGGGTATGACCCAGACTGCTAACGCAAATCCAATAAAGGTATACAGTCAACCAAAAAAGTTACTGATTAACATGCAACTGGATAACTCAGAAGTAGTTTTATCCAGAAATAAAGCTCATTCAGATCGGATGAGTTATTCAAGTGTCGTTGTAAAAGTATACGGGTTGTACCAGGCAGTGACATCAACCAAAGTAAGTAAAGGGTCTCTGCATTTCTACCAATCACAAGTTCTATTTCATATTTTGGTTCAACTTGTTTCAGAGTCAAAAATTGACCAATTGAAGCGAGCGTGTTATTTTTGCGTTCGGTTGCGCAACTTTTACATTTACAGACCAGCGTTCGTCTTGTTCAAAGGGTGGGAAAAGTATAGAATATTTTAACGACCTGTAGCCAACTTCAGCTTACAGCGTACAGTACTTACACCTGGAACACGGAATGCTTGAAATATCACAAACCAAACACACTTGAGGAGAGTCAAGAAAACTGACATGACAATGAACTTTAACCTTTCACGTCACCCACAGGCACTTCTTGTCTCCGATCCGGATTTGTCAAATCCTCTTACACGTAATACATTGTAATACGCCAGTTCAAATAATTCCTAAACGACTGACAAGAATCTTGCGCACTTCATAGTTATGACGTAATGTAGGCCTAATGCCAATATTTCAAGTATACTATTCAGTCATTGGAATTTTTCTTATTTCGTGTATGATGACGTAATATCCTATAAAAACTACTATTCAAAAAGAAAGATACTTTCGTAAATTGATAAATTTGATGTCTATCAAAGAGTAGTATAATATACGCTCTATTGAAATGACAATCTGTTGACAAAGACTGAAGTGTGCAGTCGAAAATTTTAGGTAAAATTTTCAAGATGTGTTTGGAACAAAAGTTAAGTTACATACTTTCTGTAACCGACCGTTGGCGATTATAATATCAAACAGCAAGTACACAAATAAGGGAGGACGGGCTAAAAATAGAAACAAAACGAAATGAAATTTAAAGGAGTGAATCAAGGGATAAACTGAGGAAATGGCAACACCAAAATCGTGACACAATAGTTGCAATGTATTTGAACTTCTTGTTTGTTCTTATATATATATGTACCTCTTTCATTGTACGTCTTTACTCATGTGACAAAAGAAGACATTTGATAAATGTGTGCCGAGTCTTTTATCTAAACATATTAACATCTCTCTCTCTCTCTCTCTCTCTCTCTCTCTCTCTCTCTCTCTCTCTCTCTCTCTCTCTCTCTTTCAGATAATACAATCGTTTCTGTTGTAAACCGTAACAAAGATGGGGTTCAAGCTCTTTTTGGTGATAGTGGCTGCATTCGTTGCGCAGTGCTCAAAAGCAAATCCAGGTATGTATGGACAATATTTAAACACGTGCAAGACTTAGGGTGATGTCATCGGTACATTGTACATGTATGCATCACCCGCGTACCTGAGTAGCCTTCAGCTCCCACGCACCATTGTGTCCGCACTTACCGTACCATACTCTAAACCACGTTATGCGCACCCACACAGCTAGCCCACCCACATGGGTCCCTAGATCAGTGATTCGTTTCCCATTGTTTGAATCACCTGTATTGATATAACGAAAACATCTTTAAAACTTGTAGCAATGATTTCTCCGTGTTTTCTGAGAATGAAAATGTAGCTAAGGCCCAATAAAAAAAATTGTGTGGTTCCGATTACGGTCAATTTTAGAATAGGTGGGGAAGGTAGATTTTTCATTTTATTGTATTATATATATATTTTCTTTCTGTGTGAGTGTCTAGTTCATTGTTTCTATTGTTTTCCAAACGGGTTCTGTTTTGTTTACTTCTTCCCATCAGCTGTACAGCCATTTCTCGTGAGAGTTCACAATTTTTGCGTTATTTTTTCTCTAATACATAAAAAAGTTTAGGGTCTGCAGTAAAAAGCTAGATGGGGATAACCGGAACCAAACAATTATTTTTTGAGGCCTAAGATGAAATCCGACCAGCCTCATTTATTTACCTTTGTGTTCCCATTTGATTTAATTGGTTCCTTCGATATAAATGTAATTACAAAAAAATATTCAGTTTCAATTTCGGTTGTACCCATAAAGATTTTTTGGCAGAACGGGGTAAGAGTAAACGCAGATTTTCGAGAAAAGCCCTATATAATTACTCTATGTTCTAGTTTCGTGTCGTTATTATTCCGATGACATGGTGGTACACGAATACGCATGCGTTGTTTGTCCAAGCTAAAATGGAGTGAGTCATCAAGGATATTGACAGGATAGACCTTGGTGAGATAACTGTGTTTATTGTATAGTTACTATTCAATGGAATCACCTTAAAGTGTCATTTTAGTCAAAACATTACGACCTTGTTTTTTTGCCAACATCTAGTTAGTCTGTAAGGTACGCCGTGATGATGGGGCGCCCAGAGGAGGTCGCGATCGGCGAGGGCGGAGCGACACAACGTATCTCACAGTCTAGCATCTTATTATCTAGCGTGACGAAAGATGGATTACACTCTAAGATGACCCCCCCCCCCTAAAATCAAAAAGAAGACAAAAACGAAAAACCTACAATTGGGTACCGCTGTTAGTTTTTACCATTGGGGTTTACCTCCACACTTATCAAGGAATTTGCCACTGAATACAATATTTTTTAAACGAAATTACATGATGGTATTTTGCTGAAATCTTAAACCATATCGCGGTACAATTTCACCTTAAAGTCGTTTAAGTCAAAACTTTACAAATTGAATTTTCTTCCCGGTCCTTTTGATTTAATAACAAAAGACTAGAATTTGGGGTTCGTTTTCAATGAATTCAACAAAAATTTTACTGTCCTATCCAATGCTCAGTGTCCGACTGTTGTCTTGGATTCTGAAATTGGTGTATTTAATATCATTCTGAAATATTTTTCAAGAACATCTGCATTTTTTCATTGATTTTAACTGAGATTGAGATTGTGATGTCTTGAACATGTATAGCTACAGCAACAGAAACAAATCTCTATAAAATTCACTTTTCCAAGCTTCATACGTGAACACGAATTCATGTTATTTCTTATAGCACACACACTACTGTATTTTCAATTTTCATGTAATACTGAGTAAGATGAAAATCACGGGACCTGAAACAAAGGGACGCCTAGCGCGACAGAAATCTTACCAGCTAAACCTACTGCTATACTTTTTCGTCTGGCTCAACAAAAATCTTACTAACACTGCTACATTGTATCTTCTAGCCCAACAAAAATCTTACCATTGAACACTACTACATTTTTTCGTCTGGCGCAACAAACATCTCACCAACAGTGCAACATTTTATCGTCTGGCTGATAAGGTTTTTGTTGAACCAGACTATACAATGTAACAGTGTTAGTAAGATATTTTATCGCGCCAGACAACTTTTGTGTCAGGTTTCGTGGTTTTCGTTGTAATATATGTTGCACAATTTATTTATAATTAATTATTTTCTCGTTTTTTGTTGTTGCAAACCTTTAGATCTCGCTGCCCAAATGTATTGGATTACCAATGATGTAGTGCCCGAGTTCTTTCCAAGTAAATCAAGTGATATCAAATTAAACTTGATGGTTATAAACAAAGGACTTGATCTGCACTCCACGGCAAATAATACACCGCATTTCACAGCTAAGACTTACTTCACCGACCATGTAGAAGAAGAAAAAGCAACTTTTCGGTCTGAGCAATTTGACCTGACGATCCCCAACCACCAGGCATCGGGTGGTTTTGCTAACGCTGGCAAAGTGAACATAACTGGTTTGACTGGTACGGTGTCTGTTGATAGAGCCCACTGTTTCCACTACAGCTTCCTCTGCGTTCAGATATATCCAAGTGAACTGCTTACGCCAGGCGATACCTATGAAAACAACGACTTCTGCCTAGAGATTGGACACAGACCACCAGCGGGCCCTGGCCATCTACACTGCACTGGTAAGTTGTTGTATCTCATTTAGACAAGACTTTGCTGTAAAGAAAGAGAAACATAGATAGGTAGAACATTAAACAAAACCAACACAACGTTCCAACATACCAATATACGTGCACTCACTCACGCACGCACGCACGCACGCACGCACGCACTCACTACTTACAATACATACATGCATGCATACATACATACATACATACATACATACATACATACATACATACATACATACATACATACATACACATACATACATACATGTTTTACATACATACATAGATTGATAGATAGATGTATAGATAGATAGATACACAGATAGATAGATAGATAGATAGATAGATAGATAGATAGATAGATAGATATATAGATAGATAGATAGATACATACATACATACATACATACATACATACATATACGTGCACACAGACAGACAGACAGACAGACAGACAGACAGACAGACAGACAGACAGACAGACAGACATTTGCAATGGGAAGAGTTCAAGGAGTTAACATTATAAAAAAAATGTTGTATGCAATCTTATGATCACTAACGTAACCATCAAGAAATGAAATGTCGTTCGCCGAAATTGATTCATAATCATTTTTAAATAAAACTGTTACACATCCTTAGTTTTGACTTATTGGAATTTATTCTCTATGCAAACCTTATATATTGTAGACTTGGTCCTCAAGAAATTTGATGTAATAAAGCCAGAAAACACCACGTTCAAGCCTGGACAACCTGTCAAAATAAAATTCTCAGTCGCCGTGCAAAATATTGGACCCGTTGACCTACCAGTGAACGAGGCCAAAGACAACTATGGACTCTACCTGTACTTCGAAGGACCTGAAGGGACGCAAGAGCTTGGCCCTATCAGCTCCGCAGACCGTAACATAACCAGAGCAGCACTGAACGGGATACATCATCCAACCAACCCAAATAATACGTTGTCCATGACCAGTAGCGATCACATCATCGTCATGGACAATGGTTGTAAAAATTATGAGGAGCTATGCCTTAGATTACAACCAGGGCTGTACTCCAAGAGCCAGGAGGACGATAATGAAGATCTTTGCAGGCCTTTGTCAAAAGAGGGCGCTGGTCAAAAAGATTGTAAGTACTCCAGTCGTAGAAAGTGAAGCTGGTTTTCTCTTACCTACATTTCCCTTTACTTAGAAAGTCAGAAGAGTCATTTTCATCATTTTTGCATCATGCAACCTGTCTGAAAAAAAGAGTTAGTAAAATTAGCAAATCTGCGTTCTCTACAATTGAGCAAGGCATTCTGGGAAACAATCCAAGTGAGGTGCTCCTAACTTTTTCAACCCTTACACAAACAGTGCTAATGTTATAATTTGTTAATGACTTCTTCACTTTATTCTATTCCCAGAATGCCTCGCCTCAATGTACAGAATGCGTCTTCTGCCAAATTTGCCAATTTTCATAACTCACTGTTAGAGAAGTCGCGCGATGTAGAATATTGGTGAAAATTACTCTTTTGGGTCCCTAAGCATACAGTTATGGAGCTAAGATAACGCCACCAACGGCAACGACTTTATTTCACCATCATCATCTACCATGTCAGCCAAAAAAACGAGAGAATTACACCAAAAGACGAGTTGTGTTAAAAATAAAATTGAATCATCGCATAGGCTTACAAAGTCCATAGTAGAAACTGTACCACAAAACAAAACTATACATCTCATATACGTATGCATGGATCTATAAAATGTAAGATTCATCGTTGATGGCGCAATGTCAATCGCTTGCCACTCTGAGCGATCTGCGCTGAGCTGCTTGTTTAACATATAGCGCCCGCAACGACAAAACTTTCGGCCTACGTGTTGTAGCGTCAATCATTATGACGTCATTACTAACACCACTCTCATTATTCCTTTACAGGTAGTCAACTTGCCGTCGTTGTTCCCGATGATAAAAACTCAAATCCAAATGGTGAACCTCAGAATGATGACTCAGATGCAGCCATAGCAACGGTCTCCATAGCAGCACTTTTATTTTCCTTTGCCAGTACAACTTTTTTGTAAGGAAACAGTAATGCCTTTTAGCCATTTTAACTAACATGGTGTTTCAAATGGCCACAAATTGACCAATTTCATTTTCAATGTTACACCTTAAGTTTTAGTACTACTATATGTTTCAGACCTGCTTGAATTACAGCATTTGTGTGTATATGTAATTTGCTCATGATCATACCTGGATCGTCGATTTGACCTGAGTTTTTTTAATCAGTATTCTTAGTCACGGTACATACAGCTTTCAAGAACCAGTGTTTTTTAATTACTAATATGATTTGGAAATCACAACTGTACAAACGCGTGTACAGTTAGTATTTTTTTTCTTCACTTTATAGTGGAAGCATAGACACTGGAGACTGTCTATGATGGCAGTAAGCTCAATATAAGCATAATTTCAAATCCATTTGAAAAAGAAAAAATATAACAAAATTGATTTATCTTCAATAGTTGAACTTAGGACATAGTCATATAACCCTGTGTTATTAATCGTGAGTTTTCTTTTACTTTGTCCATTTTCCTTGGATTAATTAGTTACTTCGGGAAAACAGACAACGTACAAATTGTATATCTTCATTTCTGACTATACGCTTATACATATAGACTATAATGTTATTTTTTTGTATCCTATCACTTTTTAAAATAACTATGTACTAAAATGAACCAATGGAAACCTAACCTAACACAGACATAAACAAACAGACAGACCGACAGACAGACAGACAGACACACACACACACACATACTTACAGACAGACACATACATACTTACACAGACACACACATACATACATACATACATACATACATACATACATACATACATACATACATACATACATACATGTACGTACGTACGTGCGAACATGCGCTCACTCACATTAGATGAATACGTATTTTTCATCAACATTTGTTTGTGTGGCACACCCCTTTTCTGTATATTGGAACACCCCAAAAGATGTTTTACTTTGTATGTATCATTAAGATTAAACCACACACATAGAAAACAAAGGGTTACGTATACACATCACGTAGAATATTTGTTGTACGTTTTATATTCAATGATTCGTTATAAAAGTGAATAGTTTTACTCAGTAAACTTACGTATATTGAAAATGTCCTAGGTAATATAATCTTACGTAAACAATTTGAAATCCACGATTAAATATTTGATACAGTACAGTACAATGAAGGACAGTGTAGTATATTACAACAGTACAGTACAGTGCAGTACAATAAAGTACAGTACAGTACACTACAGTACAGTACAATACAGTACAGTACAGTACAGTACAGTACAGTACATTACAGTGTAGTGTTGTACAGTACAGTACAGTACAGTACAGTACAGTACAGTACAATACAGTACAGTGCAGTGCAGTACAGTAGAGTAAAGTACAGTGCAGTACTGTACTATAGATAGAATGCATATCGTTTAGTGCCTTGTATAAAATAGTTTGTTGTCAAATACAACCGCTTTCGTATAATACTAATAGTACTACAAATTGTGTGTGTGTTTTGTAGGAAGTATGTCACAGACTGCCATAAATAGCTGACGTCATCCTTTCTGAATTATCATAATTTGAACTCAGTAACGCCGACTATTATTGCTGTTTGGTTTTAAAAGATCGTAATTCGGCAACAAACAAATACAAATATTTCCATTTGTTGTATTGTGTTTCCAAGTTTCTCATAGTTTAGAAAAAAAGGGTTAGCACTTTTTTGTCATAATGGTAGACTACGACGGAGTTTCGCTTGCGGCTTGGCCATTCGTTTTCAAGTTTCACCGGCAAGCAGTTCCTCGAGTTGACGTTGTGATCTACAGGAATGGTGTCTTGAACTCAACAAGGTATACGCGCTTTTGAAGAAACATTACTATCCAAATTCTGTCATTTTGTATTTCAGGCTGAACTATGTATTAAAGTAAACTCTTCTAGTTAAACATAAACACATTTTATGCTTTGTTATGCTAATTATATGTGTATTTTAAATTGTTGTAATTTGAATAGCTTGTTGTATGTTTTATGGCAATAAAAACGACGATAATGTTTACTTAATGTACCATAAGTTTATTAGAGAGAATCTATGGAGTACATGGTGCCTGTTTGTACAATAACAGGTTAAAGTGATGGGTAGATGGAAGGACGGATGAATGAATGGATGGATGGATGGATGGATGGATGGATGGGTGGATGATGGGTGGATGGATGGATGGGTGGATAGATGGGTGGATGGATGGATGGGTGGATGGATGGGTGGATGGATGGATGGGTGGATTGATGGGTGGATGGGTGGATGGATGGATGGGTGGATAGATGGGTGGATGGATGTATGGGAAGATGGGGATAGATGGCTGGATAGCTCGGTGGATTGACGGATGCGTGGGTGAGTGGATTGATAGAACATGGGATGAATTGATTTGCAGACAGGCGGATGGGGGATTGACCGATCAGAGATAAGCTGATAAGTGGATAAGTTAATTGACTACAACATGGTAGGGTAGTTGGTTGGATGACTGATGGCCATGGGTGGATCGATTAATGGTGGATGATTACATGGATGGATGTAGGCTAAGGGTTACTGGATGGTGGGTAGATAGGTTGACGGGGGGGGGGGGGGGGTGGTTAGATGGATGGATGATGGGTGGATATAACATGGGTGGGTATATTAGTCTGTGAGGTCTAATGGGTGCATGTGAGTAATTGCATCAATTAGGTGGATTACTGGGTAGACATTTGGTAGGTGAAGATAGCTGAATGATTTTATAGATGGACGGATCAATAGATTGCCAGGACCTTTTACAGGTGTTGGGCGTTTTACAATAGCACACCTACTATATATAGGTTCTAAACAGGGATTTTAAATTATGTGAAAATAAAAAGAAATGAATAAAAAGAAACATAATTAAAAAAATTATAATGATATACGGAAAGACGAAGAATACAACAAATGTTGTGAGAGCATTTTGTATGATTCTACAAAAAAATGGATAGTGAGGAAATATATAGTAAACATTGTATGGTCATTGTGATTTGGTAAGTTACTCCAATATGGCTATGGTTTTGGGTGGTGTGGATAGTGTACTGCGCGCGCGCGCGTGTGTGTGTGTGTGTGTGTGTGTGTGTGTGTGGAGAGAGAGAGAGAGAGGAAAAAAGAAAAGGTGTGCGTGCGAGCGTGACATATCGAGTTTGTTTCAGTACGTCTAGATCTGTAACACGAACTGGCTTAAGATATATCCCCTCTAGGCATAATGATATTAACGTTTTCTGAACGTTTTTATCGTTTGATATTTGACCATCTGTCGTCCAATTCAAGAAAGCCTCGTTTTAGTGGAATTTATTTTGCGTTAAACCTTAACCCTGGAATGATATATTGTGTCACAACAACGTCAATTCGATTCAGTCGGTAAAACAAAATATTTGACACACTTGACTTCTCTCTAAAAAAAAATGTTTGCTCGATTCATCAGGCGAGGTTCCTCGAAAATTAGAAGCTGCTGTAAACAAAGCCCACTCCTATTTTCGTTTTTAATGGCGACAGCATTTCTGTATATGTGTCTGCTATCGATACTCGCGTACTGGATGTTTGTCTCGAGGGTGCCAACTGAAGTCAACGTCTACGTTTTGGAGAGAAGTCACGTTCATACAGAATCATGGTAAGTCATGTCATCAAACTACCAGATGTAAACTGGACTCCCATCGTAGGGTTTTGAACTTGATAATGTTGGCTAATTCGATAAGCAGTATTTCTTAATATTTATAAGGCAATGCGACAACAGGTGATTGCAAAGGCCAAGTTCATGTTGGTGGCTTTTCAGATGATGGTGACGCTAAATTAAAGATTAATATTTGAAAATGTTTTTTGTTAGGTACGTTAAATTACTCGTAATATCGCACACGCTGAGCAGATAAACGTTCTCTTTGGATCGGCTGTTTACACGACAATCAAATCAAATCAAATCAAATAGATTTTTGGGTCCGTACCCTCAACGGCGGTCACGATCACGGTCATCTATTTCTGTACTGCTTATGGGTAATATCTACCACTGATTAACATGAGCAATACCTAATTATTGGTATTTTAGCAATCTTCACAGTGAAAATATTGTGGTCGTCTGGTCGAAAATTGATACTCCATAAAACAAACTAGTCGTAGCTGCTGTAACATGGTGACACATTCAAAATCGAGGTTTTGCTGAAGATTTGCTACTATGCACTACCTTATTAGTCCTACATATAAGATTGGCCACTAATTAACACAGATACAATGACTTCTATCTTATAAGTAAATAACTGGCAATCTTTAGTCAATTTATATTAAGTTATTTGCAGCTTTTTAAAATTAAAAAAGTGAAGGTCAAGAGTTATGAGGTTAAAATAATAATAATAATAATAATAATAATAATAATAATAATAATAATAATAATAATAATAATAATAATAATAATAATAATAATAATAATAATAATAATAATAATAATAATAATAATAATAATAATAATAATAATAATAATAATAATAATAATAATAATAAAAATAATCTTTATTGTCCATTTGTTAAAAACGATAAATTTCGTGACAAACATGACTGTCCTTGAGCTTTTTATGAGGCCATGAAACACCAGATGTGAAGTCTTCGTTATGGGTAAAAAAAACTCCTTCGATGGTTGTTCCTATGCTATCAGATTTTTCAATATTGGTATCAATGAATCATTTTTTTATTCTTAAATAATATTTGCATTCATCATCAATTTATTTTCATTATTGGACAAATATAATATTTGCTTGCCGTAACCTTATGTCCACATTCAATACAAATACAAATATAATTTAATACCATGTGTTTTATTGAATATTGCAATACACGGTTTTGTCTAGACTGTCAACAATCAACTTGACGTTTTTGTAATTTATCTTTTGATACCCTTTTTGGTGCTGAAATTAATACAATTAAAACATTTGGTTGGACATTCGATGAAGTCAAGTCGTATTAGATTTATAATTATGTGTTCGAATCCTCAGTGAGTAGTGTGCATTCTGTATCATGTGTATAGAACAGAGAATGTGTACTGTACATGGGGATTATTATATCGCATGTTATAGGTTATATATGTGTACATAAATAGTAATAAATAGATAAATATTTTAGAAGGTTATTTTTTCAGGAATACGAAAAATTATGATCCGCGTCTGAATACGGGGTAAATCATAGGGAAAAGGACAAATAATCAATTTTGTAATCAATTTCTAATATTATTTTCTGTATATTTCAAATAAAGTTTGAAATACTGTTTCCCCTCACTTTTTTTCTTTCTATTTCCTACCTGATATCACTGTCTTGTCTGTGTTTATCAGCTCTGGCAAAGCTGCAAATTAGTAGTAGTCAGAGAACAAACTCACTATTTGCCCAAATTAACGCATTATGCCGTGAGCATATAAACATCCACTGATCCGACTAATGGACCTCCAAGCCAGCTACTAAATAATGCAAAGCTGATAAACTCAGGTAAGACAGTGATACCAGGTAGGAAATAGAAAGAAAAAGAAAACAGTGAGAGGAAACAGTATTTTAAACTTTATTTGAAATATACAGAAAATAATATTAGAAATCCCTTTTCCCTATGAGTAAACTAGGTTTTCTCCATCCCTGCATCAATGCCACTGTATGTTCTAAACGTTCCATTGTCTATACCTTCTCATGCTATGTCCACACCTAATGCCAGAACCCAATCACTAATAAACAAAAGTTTTATGCATGCTGCCATTATAGTGGTGGCATCACAGGGGTCAGCGAGCATGTAATTGATTGATCGATCAATTTATTGATTGATTTACTATTTAATTGAATGATTGATCGATTGAATGATTAATTCTTGTGCTGAAATAAAACTTATTTTGTGAGATATTGATCAATTGACAGTGATTTTTGTTGTGATATAAAACGTGTTTCTTTCTTTCCCTAGATACTTTTCTCTCTTTCAGCTGTACTTAATTCTCACTGTTGACCAAATACAGATACCATGCCCATTCTTCTCCTCTTATCTTAATTAAAACACTCCTAATCTCATAACTAGCATGGATCTGTTACAACAAAAATTTGCTTTAATTATGTCTTATCTTCTTGGAGAGTATCACACCAGATAAACACTCAAACGTGCACTAACATGGAAGAAGGAGACTCTATTCTATACTAGTGTGTGCATGATCAATCGATCGATAAATCAATTACATGCTCGCTGACCCCTGTGGTGGCATTAGAATCCCGGATGTTAAATTCGAGATTTGCTGGAGTCACCCACATGAGCCAAGTTACAAGAGCAATTCTTCTTTCTGCAAGAAATCATTCCATATGAGCTACCACCTAAAGACATGTCTCAGCTCTTCAACATGGCCAAAATACAGCAGCTAGGATTGTGTCACGTAAATATAAAACAGAGCACACCGCACCGATTCTTTATGCTCTTCACTGATTACCTGGATCCAATACAATATACTACTGATTACCTACAATACACTCAATAACTCTACTCCTGGTTACATCGCTGACTTGATTAATAGTAAACCCACAACTCGTTCACTTCGCTCAAACAACGAAAGTCTACTTCATGTACCCCGTTGTAATACAAAGTCATATGGTGAGTGTGTATTCTCGCCAGTAGCACCCCTCTAATGGAACAGTATACCACTTGGATTTCGTTCATTGCTAACTGCCGATAGATTCAGGAAGGATATGATATCAAGACGCATCTGTTGACAAGACATGGTGTCAGTGAAATTTAATGTACATTTGGGATCAAGTTTATCCTTTTTATCTGCGTATATGCAAATGACTCATTAATATCGATATTTAACTAATCATTTCTTGCCATTCTAATGTATAATGAAGATGTGTTGCGTGAATCTTGAGTTGATCCCGCAGGTTTTGAGATATCGTGTCCACAGACAGACAGACAGACAGACAGACAGACAGACAGACAGACAGACACAGACACAGACAGACAGAAAGACAGAGACAGATAGGCAGACGCTCATGTGTTAAATAAATGTAGATGCCTCTGAGAGGACAAGAAAAAGCTATAACAGAAGGTTAACTTGACAGGAACCTTTACCCAATAGGACTTGACACCTGAATCACGCATGATATAGATGTATGGTGGTACGTACATACGAAGTCTGACCTCATAACCTTGGGAATTGTGGTCTAGGTTAAATGTCAAGTTGTCAAATATGAGTAACCTTTCTACTTATATAGCTTACATCTAGTATCATGATAATATTGTTAAAAACATATATTTATGAGGCAAATTGGTATGCACCACGTTTTACTCAAAAGTGATCACACATTTTGCCCCAGCAAGAACACACCTAGCCTGTAGCAAGATTCGTTTTATTTAGGTAAAATTATGGTAATTAGCTTATTTAGCACGAATGCATTATTAATCAACCCTGGGCTAGTTGTTCTGTTCCGAATCGATATAATACTATAGCTGTATACTTTGAAATTTTTATAATCCTTTATAGTTTACGTATGTTTATGTGTCTGCGCATGTGCAAATTATCATCGCTTTCTAAAGGCCGTGTTGTTATAGTCTTGCTGCTAGACGTTCGGGCTTTCTTTCGATGCTATAACTATAAGCGAACGAAGTTCGCATGTGAGGGCTTGCCCGATGTTCCATCCTCGATAGCGTTGTTCGGCTGTGTGTCGTATTTTATCGGAAGAACATCCGAGGGCTAGCTGATAGACTAGTGTTGTTACTGACTATTTGATATCTTCAATTTTGATTGTTAAATACCTAAATTGTATTGACTCGCCCCCTTCACCTATCCCAGAAGGTTATTCACCAGTAACGGTCACCCATCTTCTATGTTTGGGTAAAGGTCGGGGTATTGACACCTGGCACATGTCTACTGTGACTCCTCTAAAAGCTTAATAGAAAGATTTATTCAAATTATTGAACAGCTGTGAATAGCACTCATCATCGGCAACGCCCAGAATTCATCTAGTTCTGAAGAAGGGCTTAATAAGCATGGTATATCATCAATCTGATTAAAATCCGATGTGGTGAAAGCGGCCAGATGTCCTTATTTACCTCTATTCATCGTGTTGTGAAGTTTGTTTTGTTCGGAGTGATCGCCGCCTTCTCACTAGGTACGAAAAGAAACGACACAGAACGATGGAAATATATAGATTTAAATAAAGCATTTAGACGCTTTCACCACATCGGATTTTAATCAGATTGGTTACATTATCTAATTACAAAAGCATCGTTTTGTTCAGTCGGTATGAAACTGATCCATCGCATTGTATTGCTTTCCCGTTTGATACAACCATACATGCAGAAATCAATAATAAACTGGACATCCTACACTTTGAGATAGCAAGATTGAATGAGTACGGTTTCTTGCTACATTTTGTCTAAGTGAAATAAACTACACATGCCACAGACATCAAATAAACAGCGCAAAGGACATTTACGCGTCCTTCATCTGGTGTTTGATATTAAGTAGACGAACGTTCGAACACGTTATGCAGACTGTACTGATATAGTCTTAACTTCTCTCTGGAATGCGATTTTAAAAAAAAACTTGGCCACAGATGAAGTAAAGACATGAAGGTATACGCGGAAGTAAATTGTTAACATTTTACCCTTTTGCATGAAAAAGAGATGTGAGGGGGGGGGGGGGGGGGCTTACTCTAGGGTTGGTCAGGTTATCGGTAACACACTATTATTTTATTTGGCCTTGCTTGGGATATATTATAGTACCCTCCGTTAGTGGTGTGCCCTTTACGATGACGTAATTAAATAGCCACATTGTCCTTCCATATTTAGGGGAACTTGGTCGAACGAAGAAAGAAGAACGACGTCTGTGGTTGTCAATGGAGCTAGCTATAGAGGGAATCAATCTCTTACCGACAAACACAAAAATACTTCGAATAAGTCAATTTCAACAGCTATTACAAAAGGAAAAAATTCAACTGGGTAGGTACATTGGAGTGAACATTCTTATTTATATATATTATATACCTGAGGGAAAGGATACAGTCAGAGAGTACTGACGTAGCCTTGCACCGAAGGCATATATATGCGCCTTTCAGAAAAAAAGGCAAACCAAGTTATACATATTCCAAAAATAGAAACAAAAACAGTTTTAACAAATCTAGATCGTGCTCTCCTCGTTTTACCTCAGCACTTATAACTTTTACATGTTTAGGGTAACTCTGACGAACCAGGAAAGAAAAACAACATCTGTGGTTGCTAATGGAACTATCAATACAGAAAATCAGACTCTTAGCGACAAACACAAAGATACCTCGAATCAACGAAATCAGTCAAGGTCGACTGGGTAAGTACATACGTTGAAGTGGATATTCTAATAGACTATGCAAACGATAGATTGACGGATAGTTTATAATAATTTTTTTTTTAAAGTTTAATCCCAAAAATAGAAACAAAAACAGTTGAATGTTGTCTACTTCACACTGTTTGTATTTTACCCAGCATATAGCGCCAGAGGGGACAAGACGAGTTAACTTGAAGCAAATTAACACCTGGCTAACAAATAAGCCTTACAAAAAAATGTGTGGTTACGATTACGCTCAACTTTAGAATATGGGGGTGGGGGTTGATTTTTATTTTAATTTATATCATTATATATATGTCTTAGCAGATTGATACTCACCGAGTTACGAGGTATATATATATATATATATATATATATATATTTGTGTATATATATATATATGTATATGTATATATATATATATATATATATATATATATATATAAGGTAGACAGATAAATAAATAGATAGCTAGATAGATGGCTTCATTTTAATAGCAAAAGAAGTCAGCCTCAATATTACAGCATTCAGAAATGCAATGTTTTGTTTGTGTTACAGTGGGAAAGCTAATACGAAGCCGAAAACTCGGAAACTCTCCAAACATGAACAAAGGCTACTGGGTCATTTCAAGGCTACCGTACGTAAACTAGAAACATGGGAAAAAAATATGACGAATATACATCAGCTGAGGTAAGGGTTATGATAATTTCTTTTGTGACGAGAAAAGTATTGAAAATAGATAATTTTGAAAACCACCATGTTGAATGGTGCTTTATGGGAAATATGGTATAATTTCATTGATAAACACAAATCAGTTTTGTATAAAATATAGTCAATCTCATTCTTTAGCCACGGTTAATCTTGTCTTTGTCACTCGTACTCAGGCCGTGGAGGTAGCAGGGCCTGGCAGGAAATAAACTACTTGGTTTTCTACAATCACATCAATCACAATCCTTTGAATATGCGCATGCTCAGTTTTCAATTTGACAGGAGTGCACTTTTAAATTGAAATGCGAACTTTTCCAAATGCCTATTGGAGCAACACAAGCTAATTTATCAACACTGTATTCAAAGGGTTTTTTTGTGGACGTGTAACAACAGTCAGGTTGTGTTCCTATGCCCATGATGTTTGTCAAAAGAATTTGGCGTAGAGAGCCTTCGGTAATTACAAGGGGGAGGGCAAGGAGAATTAGAGGGTGGGTCACCTTTTACAAATCGGTCCTCGGGGAGGGCCACATTTTAGGGAATGGAAATTAAGGGATGGTCACATCTTTCTTTGAGTCATTTTTTAAATCTGACTTTTCATTATTTTCTGACTTTGGCATTATCTCACCGCCGCCACCAGTTCCAAATCCGACTGCTACCACATCCTACCACTCACTACCACTATTCTAAAGTAATATCATAGCATATTAGTGAAATTCAGTGAATTAACTGGTAGTTGAGGTGTGAGGAGAGGAGCTGGTCTTACAAAAGTAAAGGGGGAACTGTGTGACAAGGTGGGATAATGTGGTGGAGTGGAGATGTTGATCTCGGCCCTGGGGTTGTCAGTTGCGTGCTCATCTAGTCGCTAGAGTTCAGCTCAGCCAATTAGATTGATGGTAATAGTGGGAAACAACAAATGCCTTTGAAAACTGTTAAAGTGGTGGGATCTTACTACAGAAAAATTCCCTGTTTGTAGTGGGATTCGGAACCTTTACTACTTTAACAACTACGTCACATGGAAGTGGTGTAAAATGTTTTTTGCATTGAAATATTTGAATAGGAAAATGGTCATATTTAAGAGAATGAAAATTTAGGGAGGGTCACTTTGTAACACAATAGACTAAGGTGAGGATCACATTTTATGTCACAGACCGGACTTGACCCCCCCCGCCGCCCTTGTGATTACTGAAGTGGAAAAAAAGTCAAGTTTATAATAATATGATGAATAAATAGCTTAACTGACCCATCTTTTTTGGCTTTGACCTTTATGGCAGTGTTGAGATTCAGGAGGAAAACACATGCCCAATGTACAGTTACATGTGGTGTAGATTTTATAATTAGCCAGAACGTTGTAACTAAAATTATATGCACAGGCCTGTCACAGGATTGACCTGTCACAGGCACTATACGTAGCATGCCTGTCACAGCCCTGGTGGGAAGTCCTGTCACTGCTCTGAATCCATGCCTACTCGGGCCATGTTGGTCAAGGCTGTTACTCTATCAAACCTGTGACAGGCCTTTTGCAGACCTGATAAATGTTATATATTGATCACTTGCATTAAATTACTTAAGTTGACTCAGCTGACACTTCAAGTTATTAGCGATGTCACCGTAACATAATTTGAACAATATTAACATCAATCATGAAGGATTTGTGTCTGCGAAAAAAGTTAATTAAGTTGGAATTTTCCCTAGTGGTGAAAACTTGTAGTTCACGACGATGCATGATTTTAGTGTCTAAATTCTTTTGCAGGAAAACATTGGAAAGGAATACTTCATACTTCATCTTTACTCAAAATAATACTAAAATCGGCAGGAAATACTATAACGTGGATGGAAATAAAGCAGTCAAAATCAACAAGTCATTATACAGTAATTACATTCCGAAGGTAGGTTTTTTTTGTTTGTTTTTTCATGAAGTCACTGAGTTTATAAAACCGTTGGAAAGATATACCATTGATGACTCGTCTTGGTGTACAACAGGTCTTCAAATATCAATTTCATGTTCGATCCCAGTATACTTTATCTGCTTGTTGTCCAAGCGACAACCAGACACAAGCTCACACTGGCTGCTGCCTCAATTAAATACAGGTAAATGGAGAGTATATTTTTTGTGGGAAAGCCTCAAGAAATTTTGCAAATGAGTACAATGACGTCAAAGAGTATTGCTCCTGGTAAAGTTTGGTTTACAAGAGTAACAAATCAAGAGCAAAATATTTCATGCTCCCCTCTCCGACCATCAGAATTTTCAAGCCCCCCCCCCCCCCCACTCCATGCACCCTAAAATGTTTTCCTGGTCCACCATTTTCTACTCGCCCCCGCCGTAAATAGGGAACTTGCAATCCAGACTGAACATGCTCAGATGAAAAGGACTATGGGATTATCTGTGGTTACCGTAATACCCAATCTGGAGCTACCGATAAAAAAACTCCCACAATGGTCAGGGTAACTATGAATTGATCATTCATAGTTGCAAACAATGTAACAGTATATTGTTTACAATACCAATTCATTAGTATTTATTATCCTATTTCCCATGATGCAACATTCCAAACGGCGGGTTTGCAAGTACCCTATTCTGTTCGTTCCCTATTTTCAACACTTTTTCTTTGTGCTTTTCTGGTAAGTTTTGCAACTTAATAAATGACGTCACTCTCAGCTTTGTTTATAGACAGTTTTGTTGTTGTCAAATCAATAGGATACACCATTCCAATCGAATAATTCTTTTAAAAGTTGTTGCATCGTCGGGAATTCGGGTATTCTAAAAAATAGCAGCTGTGGTGCGGAAATCGATGGCTTTGACTTTGTTTTCAGGTAAGTAAAGGCTTTCATATCATACAAAAAGAAAGAAGTACCATGAACCAGGACGTTATCTGACAAAATCGACAAATCTTACTACACTTGCTACATTTTGCCGTCTGGCTCTACAAAAAATAGACCAACATTGGCTACATTTTGTCGTTTTATAGCTCGACAAACATTCTTGTCAACACTGCCATTGGCGCGGCGCGACAAAATTACACATCTACTAACTTTGCTACATTTAATCGACTGGCTAGACAACACCTTACTTTATAATATACTTTGCTACATAATATGATGTGGCTAGGCAGAAATCTTACTTTATACTTTGCTACATTTTATGATCTGCCGAGGCAGAAATCTTTCTTTATACGTCATTGCTACATTTTATGATCTGGCTAGGCAGAACTCTTACTAACCCATGATATATTTTATCCTGGCAATGATTCCAGACGATTATGTGAGATTTTTCATGTACATCAAATTCTTGACCGGTTTGAACCGATAAATTGGCGTTGCGGGAAAAGTGTATATTTCCCCTAAGATTTGAGGCTAACATGATATCTGGTCCCATTTTGCCATTAGGCCTAAAAAATAATTCACATCGTTTTTCACTGCCGATCCTTAACTTTTTTTACTTATTCGAGAAAAAAAAATAAAACTCGGGTTTTTATCCAGGACGTAATTTATTCCAACTTATGCTCTCAGGTGAACGGTATCGTTCGATCAAGTCAGGATTTAATCGGACACTGTTTAGTCAGTGAATTTATAAAGCGCCAGTTTCTGTATAGTCTGAGGTGCTGTACAGTAAGATGCTCTGGAGAATAGATATGTCTTCAAGTTCTTTTTGAAGGCGTTGGCTGTTGGTTTTTGTCGTATTTCTAATGGCAGTCTATTAGACGAGGAGCAGCCCGTTATAAACAGACCCTCCATATGACACTAGTTTGTACTCGGTCTCGTATGTAGCAATACTTTTAGCACAGATGATCGGTCGCTACTGCGCTCGAATATCCCTGTCCTGTGCGCCCTCATCGACCACATAGGGCTAACCTTTCGCTGGCATGTTAGTGCGAGACCCCGTGTTTAGGCTCAGACCACTATAGTGGTCTGAGGTTTAGGCGAGCGTCGCACTAACACGTCAACGAAAGGTTAGCCCTATGTCGTCGATGAGGGCGCACACTACAGGGATATTCGAGCACAATTATGCAGTAGGTAAAGGTACATACAAAAACAACCCAAGTTTTAGCTATTTATGTGAAGCTCCGAGGACTTTGAGAGAGTCTACCTGGGCGATAGCTTCATGTGGTCAGCTATTAAATGAACAATCGCGAATCGTCAATCCATTTAGGAATAAATCGAAACAAAGTCAACAGTGATGAACATGCCGATGGGAATAGCCCAACCACTGTTGTGATTTTCCCTATATGTGTTTGTTTGATAGCAAATTGATTGCCAACGTTCTTCGCATTCACAAATGTCCGAGTTAGGCTAAAATGTACAATTATTTCGAATCCATTGGATTTGTTATCCGAGTGAAAATAGTTACGTCAACTTGGTCCAAAATAACGAAAATTCGTCAATAAAACACTAAGAATTCAGTGGACTATCGCAATGCACGTTATCCCTAAGAAATACGTAGCCTTCGCAAACTGTACATGTTGTTACGAGAATTGAGTCTTTTATATTCTCACAGTCGTCAACATTTCAAATGGCGTCACTATCAACTTTCAGCATAAAATGGTTTAACAAAAGTCGCAATATTGGGTCCATCATCATCATTTCTCGTTTTTCGCAGGTCTAACTTACAGCCAATTGAAAAGTTCAAGTCCGACGCCGGCACCAAGACCAATCTAACGAGTATAAATCCAACTGTGATACAATATAGGTAAAGTTGATAACTTTTATCGTTTTGACACTAGTTCTAAATAAGTTTGCTTTCTATTTTTTATTTTTCTCACGAGCAAACTGACGCTATATTTCTGCAATCCCACAAAATGGATTTAAAAAACATAACTAATCAGAATTGCCGTCCTGTTGTTATTATCATTCACGTTTATTCGAATAATTTCGCCAAAGAGGTAATTTTTTCAACTATTGAAAAGTAAAAAAATGTACAACATTAAGAGACATTGCAAAACCTAGGACAAAACAAAATAACACATACACAGCAAAGAGAGTACATACACCATATAGCTTGAAAGGGAATCGTTACATAAAAACGTATATACTTACAAAGTAGTGCGTAGTTCACTTACTTCAGGAATTACTTTTTACAATATAAGCTATAAGTATTGTCTGAATTTTATTCATTTGTAATGTAAGTTTCTGTCTAAGTTCACTGAGAGACCTTGTCGTGGATTGGACCTATTGCAACGCATTATTTATGAATAGCTAATTCAATGGCTTTGTACAAACACACGCGGAAGCACGCACGCGCGCACGCACACACACACACACACACACACACACATACACATATACACACATACGCGCGCACACACACGCAAGCGCGCACAAACACACACACTACAACAACAACAACAACAACAACAGCAAATCAAACTCCCTTTTACACCTCGCGGCCGATTATGCTGTGAACAATCAACATGTACACTTTTAGTCAATGAAAACGAAGAACGTGCAGTTTATGGTGTCTTAGTCAACGAATAAAATATGCTCTGGCCTGCGAAAAGCCTTTTTAAAATACACATTTACCGTTTCACCTTTGTAGATACAACATTTTTAGGAATTCTAGCAACGTCTCACAGTTTATAGAGGCAATGAGAGAGTATCAAGGGTATGTGTTCTGGATACCAAACAGTTTCATGATGCCTAGCGGTATTGTCTTTCGGGTAGCATCTATTCTACAAAGCAATACGTCAGTAGAAATGTTACTAAATGATGCCCAGTATGATCGCCAACTTCGAATTATCTGGGGAATCAATAGAATGGTGTCTACAGGTAATATCGTCATCTATTTATATGATTTATGTGTCCATATGGATGAGAAATTTATATTCGTTATAGTCGATTTTAATATATAAAGTAACTTACCTTTAAGTTTATTTGGCTTGTAAATTGGCCATATGGATGCAGGGCATTGATCAAGTCTAAGTTTGTAACTCAATACATTGGAAAAAGCTAAAAATGTGTAAAAAAAAAGTTTGTTATTGTACGTATAATAGCAAAACAAGGACTTGTCATATGTAGTTTTGTATTGACCATTCAAGTAGAAGGCCGGAAGCCATCATGGTCAACATCGTTTTGTAAATCAAAAAATGAAAAATAAATACCAAAAAACTCTCACCCATATGGCCACTTTAAGTTTATTTTTGTACATACAAGAAGTGACTTGTTAGCAAAGTGTATTAATACAAGTAATCACTTTAAATCACAAGCAAACACAAGCAATAAATTGATGTATGGCGATGTTTAAATATATAGGGAAGCGGCAGACACACGCATGCGCAGTTTGGATGTTCTGTCCGGTAGTGATTACTTTTGTTTACCCATTTTATTTTTTTACCTCATTTCCATAATACATAGAGTAACACATTCTTGACACAATTGTTAGGTATATCGAAGTCCGCCCCAATGCAGTTAGAAGATGCTACATGTGTTAACTTGTTACAATTCCGCATCTTTCTGGGAAAGTATTAACTAGAGGTACTTTATTTTGTAACTTATGTTGTGTGTTTTGGTTGAAATTTTAGTACTCATGGAAGTTTATATCTTCTTTTGTAGGCTTTATTCTGGTGAATATAGCTGTACAATTGTGTGACGAGATTCATGTGTATGGATTTTGGCCTTACCGAATGAACCATCGTGGAGAGTTTCCTCCAATGCATTACACGGAAGACTTTGCCTGGTCAAGATATAAGTATACGCACGACTACCCCACCGAATTCAAACTTCTGCTAAAATTACACGAACAGGGGATTCTAAGACTTCATGTGGATAGGTGTCACTGACAGCCGCGGGTTTCTAACAACTGCTTCGATTACACAGACGAGGGTCTACTTCAAGTTATTGGCCGCAGGTTCAAACTACATTCACTTCTTTTCATGATATGTTAATAAATTTCTTTTTAAATGTTTATAACCACGCTTTATTTAACCAACACGGTCGTGCATTAAAGTGGCATATGGTTGAGGATCGGGTATTTATTTTGGATTTTTAATTTATAAAACAATTTTATCATGGCTTCCCATTTGAAAAAATCAATGTGAAACAACATATACCAAATCCTTGTTTGTAACTCATTAAATTGTAAAAGATTGATAAATATGCAAAAACGTTTGTTACTACAATAACAAACCTTTTAAACCGTGATTTTTTAAATAGCTTTTTGCAAGGTATTGGGTGACAAACACAGACTTGGTCTATGTAGTTTCACATTGATTTTTCAAGTAGTAAGCCATGATAAAATAGTTTTATAGCTTAAAAAGCCAAAATAAATACCAAATTCTTATCCATATTGCCACTTTAAGCATGTTTACCCTTGGCTGCTATCAATCTTTCAAAGCAAATAACCACACTATTAAAAACAGTAACAATAGTAACCCCTTCATTCCAGCAAAAGAACCATGACATGATTGCACATTTATGCCAAAGTACTACAGAAGTAGTACTTCTACTAGTACTAGAAGCTGATTCGCAACTTTAAATAAAACACATGTTTTTGTGTATGTGAGTGTAAACATGTTCTACTATTTACAAAAAAAGAGAAAATATATCATTCCTGCATTAGTTGTGATGCTTATATAACTTTTCAGTGAATGGTGGCCATATTTGTTATGATTTACTACATAAGTCAAAAACTTTAATAAATGGAGACTCCATTCAAGTGTTTAATAATACGTGTAATAAAAATATGTTTTTGTTTTATTTCTGTGTGTATAAGATTTCGTACTTTTAACATAAGAAGTTATATATTAATCATAGAATAGATGTTGTGGACTTGAAGTTGCATTGACATTAGCACCCGACTGTCTATGCGTTGGAAAACGACCAACATAACGTGTTATTGTATCGTGTACAGTATGTTTAAATGGGGATAGGGGATAGGGGTGGGGGTGGGGGTGGGGGTGGGGGAGGTTACAGTCTCTTCATCGTAGTTTGTAGGTAGAAATGTAAGATTTTGTGAGGTTTTACTGGTGAAACGTGCGTGTGAACCCCAAATCATATCAAACGGAAAATAAAGTTGACCTATGGGGTTTTTAACTACTTGTCTTTTGAATTTGGTAGTGACAAGACCCCTTAGCCCACTTGCAATTTCTTTGGTTGAAAGATGAAGCATTTTAGGGAATAATATCTTTAGGAACACTTACGTGTGGTTCTTTTAAAATGAGTAATTCGTTTTATTTTTCATCATTGTTGTAATTGTGTTAGTGTAATATATTAACTTTCATAACAACTTTTACAATTGGTTTGATATTTAAATTAATTAACTGTAATTTTTTTCAATTTGTATATTATGAAATGTCTGTATTTTCTTGAATTGCTTTGTTGAGTGCAACAATAGTTCTTAGTCTGAATTTTTCCCAACTAGAGATGCCCTTAATTCTTAAAAAAAGGAAAGATCCTAGATGTAATAGTGTATTCAAATATTTTATAAATGAAACAATAATTAAACATCTGTATTTTCTTTCTTTCATATCATTGTCAAGTGCAATCGCAGCCCTGGTGGATTTTTCAATTTGAGATTTCCTTACTTATGGTAGTGACGTCCATACTACAATCACAGGGGACAGGAAAAAATATATGCACAAATTTACGTTGTATTCTTAGTTAGCTGTTATCAGCTATTTCTCTAAGAGTACACACTGTTAAACCTCTGCTGTTTATTTTACTTTAAGCCTGACGGTGAATGTTCACAGAAGGGATACATATGTGTCATTATAGTTATTAACACCTTATGTGTACTCTGAGATTTAGCTGATAATAAAAGACAAATATTGGGAATAAATTACACTCAACATGTATAGTATCATCTTTATTGAACTAAATTTGTTTTTAAAAAACATGCAAATCTTTGCATAAATGTTGCCTGCCCCCTGTGCTACAATAATATACTTTGAGGTAATGCAACTGTATGTGATGTAAGAATTGAATAAAATAAAAACAACTTCAGTGTGCCATTAAAGTAGATGTATTCAGCTAACTTGAATTTATTGATTTCATTACCTAGTGATTACATTTTCGACAAATTTATTCAAAACGACATGAAAATATAGTTCTTGTAGTGCCACACATTTGACTTCAGATTGGATAAGTATCAGTACGTTTTCATTTGGGAATCTTTCTGTGCATCTCTGCTAGGCTCAGACATTAAACACAGTGCTACCGGTAACATGTCTAACAATGTAACTGAATGTTTTCGTATCGGGATATTGTATTGGTACCGTCAAGGCGTAAAATCACAGTCGGCATACATACATACATACATACATACATACATACATACATACATACATACATACATTACGTACAAACATGCATTCCTGCAGGCAGGCACACAGGCAGATGTACGCATTGATTAAGTTAAAGGTTTCTTTATTTAGCTTGTTTAGATTCAAATTAGTAATTTCCTTTAAAACCACCGATTTCATTTCAAGAAACATGCAATTGAAACTCTTCTCTACTCAGATATCAAACTTATTTTTGGGAATAGGTCAGCAATTACGTCACTAAATGCAAACGTTGAAAGCAAAACTATACATTACGGGAAAACACCTTACAAGTAGGAAGAATAAAGCATTCTATCTGGAATAGGTTAATTTTCTACAAATGATCATGATTTCCAACAGATGTAACAATATAGATTTTAGGGAGTATAGATTAATATTGGATTTTCGCCAACATAATTGTGAATTCGGAATCGCTCCTCTGTGTCTTAATGGTGTTTTCACCGTTCGTTTTCCAAAATTGTTCCAATCTAAAAACAATAAAAAAAACATTAAAAAAAACAAGTGTCAATGTTATACGTTATAGTAATACTTTTTGAACGATATATACATTGTTTCATTATGTTCAATTTTTAATAGCTAATCTATATTCCTTTGACACTAATTCATTTTGTATATGATACAACAATTGTTCAACTTCACTCCAACCCCATTCCAAATTTGCAACATATTTTACCAGCATTGAGGTGTAGCCATGTCAATGTATATGCTACAGTATTATTTAGAGTTTAATACTCTGGTAGCATTCTGAGATTAGTTGTGTTGATAATTGCATTTGCCTTCCGAGTGAATGAATTCATAAGCTGACGTCTAAAGAAAGAGGCTATATGTCTCCGAAAGCTGATATTCAGTTATCAACACAGTTAATCCTAGAGTGCTACCTACCAGAATAACTTTAATTACAGGATATTTGATTCTACTTCGAACATTGTTTAATTTCTGTGTCCAATTATATTATCCACGTGCACAGGTCTGATGACAGTATAATGATGAAATTGTGTTCAGCTAATTTGTGGCATCAAGATTTCAAGTCTACACTCCCTGAATATAGGTGATTACTTAAAAAAAAAATAAAACTACCACGTGCCCTACCTTATTTTGGTTATTCCATCAACGGGAGAACCACATTGTTTTCAACAGCCTTCTCAAGCAACACTGAAGTACTGATGCCACCAAGGATATCGAGTTGTGATATTACAACATTTAATTCCTTTGATGCCCAAGTCACCATCTCCACTGCCATTAGTGAATCAACCCCATAGTCAATCATTGGCTTACTAATGTCGATGTCTTCTGGGGCTTGGCAAATCATCTGTCCAAGCTTCTTCTTGACAATATTCTCCAAGTCTTCCAGGGAAAGCTGACAGTCGCCTTTGTTGGCGCTATTCTCATCCACGAGATGACGGAATTTAAGACTAGTTTTGTGTGTGAACCGAGCAGTGGCAGCCCAGTCCTGGATAAAAGGAAAGAAATAACGTGAGGATAGTGACATGTATAATGACTAATATATAATAACAATGAAAAGTTGAACTTCAGAAGTCAAAAGTGCCATAAATGTGATGCACGAGTATATTTATGAGGCAATGTACTAGACTTAGCATATCCAACTCAAGTCAAATCAAAA
The DNA here is from genome assembly GCF_964340395.1 of Glandiceps talaboti. Classification (NCBI taxonomy): domain Eukaryota; kingdom Metazoa; phylum Hemichordata; class Enteropneusta; family Spengelidae; genus Glandiceps; species Glandiceps talaboti. The sequence continues at coordinate 13,143,683 of NC_135558.1, read as the reverse complement.
TTGAATTTGGTACTGATTAGAACAATATATCTGAAACGGGTTTAACATTTAATGGTAACCAATTTCCAATTGAGAATACAGCTTACCTGGTTGGCAAAGCACACCACTGGTTTATCACAGCAGCGTAGCAGTGTTGCCATCATGTCCATAATCTCATTAACGTGCAGTGTCGCAAATCCCTGATCTGCTATAACTCTGGTAGTATCTGCCCTTCCTTCTAAGTAACCTGCTCCTCTAACAGCACCCATCTGAAGTGACAATGCAGGTAGGCCAATTCTGTGCCTATATTCGGCCAGGGAGTCAAGGTAAGAGTTTGCAGCACAGTATGCAGGCTGGGATGATTTTCCAGTTAATGCAGCAACAGATGACATCATGAGAAAGATATCAAGGCATTCATCCTTAGTGAGATTGTGTAGATGTTGGGCGCTAATGGCCTTTGACTTGATGATAAGATCTAATTGCTCTGGTTTCAGGTCTGGCAGAAGTGTTTCGTCGATGACACCGGCAAGATGGAAAACACCTTTAAGGGCTGGGATTGTAGGGTCTAGGTTTATTTGATGAAGTATAGACTTGATACTTTCATAATCAGATACATCAACAGCAAAAGTATGTATTTCAACTCCCTTACGCTTGAGGAAGTCCAATGTGCGTTTAGCAGCAGCTGTCTTTGCTCCACTTCTTGACACCATCACCATGTGTTTTGCACCCATTCTTTGCATCCAACGGACTAGCGCTTGACCAACACCACCAAATGCACCAGTTATTAAGTATGTTGCCTTTTCTTGGAAGATGTCCCCAAGTTGATCAAACCTCTCTGGAATGTATGAATCCGGGATCTCAAACACCACTTTTCCAATGTGTTGTCCCTTGGACATCATTCTAAATGCATCCATGTAATTACTTATATTGTATACTCTGGATGGCATTGGATGCAGTTTACCCACTTCAAAGAGCTCTACTACCTTCTCAAGGGACCTTTGCATACCTTCACAATTTTGCCTAAGCCTAATATCAATCTGGCATGAAAGGAAAGACTTATTTTCAAGGAAAGTCTTTAGATCCATCTGCGAATTTTCTAAGATATCTCTCTTTCCTATTTCACAGAACCTTCCTCCAGGTGCCAATGCAGCTAGGCCTCTAGCCATCAGTCTACCATATAAGGAGTTAAGAATGACAGCAACACCTTTCCCATTGGTCCAATTCATAACATCATGGTAGAATCTCTCTGATCTTGAGTCTGTTACATATTGAACCCCTAATTCATTCCTGAGGTAGTTTCTCTTTTCTTCTGTTCCAGCAGTGCAGATTATTATGGCTTCTTGCATCTGTGCTATTTGGATGGCCGCCAGTCCTACACCACCACATGCTGAATGGATCAAAACTGTTTCACCCTTTTGTAGATTAGCTCTTTCAACCAAACTATGGTAAGCTGTAGTGAACGCCACTGTAATTCCAGCGCACTCTGCCATGTTCAGATGTTTTGGTTTAGGGACTACAAAACGAGCATCACTGATGACATGAGAAGCAAGGCATGCCTTTGTAAAAGCAATGACTTTGTCTCCAATGTTAAGATTTGTGACGCCTTCTCCCAATTCTTCAATTACACCAGAACACTCTAGCCCAAAACGAGACCGAGTTTCACCAACTTCTAGTCCTTCCAGCATGCCATGGGCCATCATTACATCCTTGAAATTCAAAGCTGCTGCTTTGACCCTAACTTTTACTTTCCCATGTTTAACTGGCATGTCAGGCAGTGCACAGAATCCCAAATCATCCAGTGATGTACCTTTTCCATCGTTTCTTGTGTTTTGTTCAAGGCACCAGTACTTGGAAGATTTTGTCGACATGTCTGGTGGAGGAGAGTTGATTATTCGTGGGCAGAGTATTTGACTTCCTTGGATCACTATGGACCTCTCTGGTTGTGTAGGACAGGTAAATATCTTCATCAAAGAGTTTACATTCTTCTGCATACTGGCTTTCTCATCAATGTGTATATAGTAGACACATCCAGTTGTTATGTGATTACACACCGATTCGGCAAGACCAAAGGCAGCATGAGGCCAGATGTCAACCTCATTTCTGTAGGCACCCTGAGTGATTATATACACGGCCTTCACATTTTCCTGGTGATTATCCACAAATTTCAAAACTTCTAATAAAAAATGGAGATCTTTATCCCATTTGCCACTGAAGTACATAATATTTCCTGCTTCCATTTTACCAAGCGATTTGATGTTGTCAAAGGATGTATTGTCGATCACTGTGCAGGTATTTGTGAAACATTTCATGATTGCTTGCTTCATGGTTGTGTCCGATTCCCCAATCAGTGCCCAGTTCTTATTTCCACTTGATTTCATGTTTCCAGTCAGCTTGAACTCAGTCTGTTTACGGCCAACTACGATACTGTGGAAGAGTTCCTTTGCAGTTGACACACTGACCACATCAGCATACCCACTATCTCTAAACAGGTCTTCCCAATCTTGACGAGACATCCAACATGACTCAACTCTGAAGTCATTATACACCCAGCAAAGCTGCAAGGAACCAAATACAAGTTCACACATGTAGTTGGAATTGGTTGCTTCATACATCAACAGCCAACCGTCTTCACAAAGGAGATTTCTCATGTGATACATACCATTGTTTACATCAACCACAGAATGTAATGTATCGAGGCATACAATGATATCGACGCTTCCAGGTGTAAAACCTTGTGGTTCAATATCCTTCTCAATGTCCAACTGCTTGTATTTTACAGTAGGGAACTCTTCCAGATGCTGTTGAGCATGAGTGAAGAAAGATGCACTCAGATCAGTAAACACATATTCGACTTCTTTCTTCAGTACTTCTTCTTTCAAGAGATCCAATATGTACTTCGAGAGACCTCCCATCCTGCCACCAACTTCAAGTATTCTGATAACTTTCTTCTTTTTAAGGGCTTCTTTGACAGCTCTTTGGACAGCTTTCGCCCCAGCTTCATAAAAGAGGCGAATTGTTGGTGCACCAACAAAGTAGAGTGCAAGACTGTCTGGGGCAAACAAGAGGGAAACACCAATATCAGGATCTCTTAGTGTGTCTGGCAAAGCATCACCCAAAGTCTTAATCATTTTCAATTCTTGAGCCAATTCAGGGATAATTGCAGCTATATCTCCGATAGCTTTTGGAATTTCTTCGATGTTCAAAGTTTTTACAGTGCTGTCATTTGCTATTGTCTTAAGTCTTCTGATATATCTTTCATTTCTTTCTCCAATTTCACTTTCATTTACAACACTTAGGCCATATACTATATATGACTTGCATATTCTTTTCAGCATCGGCATGATAGCTTCTGTTCTTGTTGCAATATCCATATCAAGTGGAAATTCTTTTCTGAGATTACCATCTTCAAATACACCACATACATCAGATGTTGGTGGCAAACAGGAAGTGACTGGCTGGTATTCTGTTGAATAAAGACATGACTTCAAGTCTACATTAGAGCTGGCATCCTGCAGGCTTTGACCCACCAACTCAACAACTTTCACTAAAACCTTTCCATCAGTGGAACACAGGTAGGCATCACCAGTTATTGACGTGCTATCACAATCAGTGACTTTGGCATATGCTATCAACTGCTCATCTAGAGGCAAGTCAGGTACAGTCATCTGTACCTTTCCTATCTTGACTGGTAAGTAGGCACTTGTAAATTTTCCAAGTGATGCAATAATGAGTTGAAAACATCCGTCGAGTAATGTTGTCTGGATTCGTTGTTTTGTGTCAGTGGCTGCCGACACCACAGCTATGGCTTCTCCATCTCCAAGCATCATTTGCTGTAGCACTTGAAAGTTTTGACCATACTGTAAGCCGATAGAAGTGAAACCTTGATATATTTCCTCGCCAGTCAGCAACTTAGCACATCTTTGCTGAATCTTTTGGATTGGAATACATTGGTATAATTCATCATTAGCAGCAGGGGCATCCATCTCAGCAGTATAATGTAGCTGCTCTCTTGAAGTGATGTGTATGGATGCACCCTCCTTAGTTGCTTGCACTGGTACGTTTTCTTTTGAAGGCCTACCAGTTACATCTTCTGGCCAGATTAAGGCACGCAGAAAACATACATTCTTTAATGCTGGGTTTTCTTTCTCCCCACAGAACATCTCCATAGAGTATTCAATGTAACCTGCACCTGGGAATACCACTTTATTTTCGACCACATGATCAGAGAGATAGGGGAACATGTCAATTGATATCAATCCATTCTGTCCCCTGAAGCTCTTGTCTTCCATTCCAAGACGACGTTTCATTCTAACTTCTGGTTCAGACCAGTGAGTGTGGTGTTGCCAGGGATAGGTAGGAATTGGTGCCCACTTTGCAGTATTGTGGGTCATTTTACCCCAGTTAACAGAGACACCAGCAGTATACAATGTACCCATTGCTCTAAGTACAGAGTGGCGATCATCTCTTCCACGTTGGCCAAGTCCAACTGTCAGTATTTTTGTCTTCGAGCCAGTTCCCTGGTGAATCTTGCTGACAGATGATAGCAATGTTGCTGATGCACCGCATTCAATGAAAAGGTCAACATCAATATCACTGAGTATATTCGTAATGGCGTCATTGAATAGCACAGGATTTCGTATGTTCATCCACCAGTATTTACCATCAAATGTTCCTCTATACTCTTTGCCATCGATGGTAGAATAGAATGGAGTAGACTCGTTTCGTTTAGTTGTCTTAACAACACCATTCATTGCTTTCAAAAAGCTTTGTTTGATTGGCTCCATATAAGGGGTATGGAAGGCACACTGCACCCTCAATTGCTTTGCTTGCTGTGGATTGTTAGCTTCTATGATTTTAATGGCATCGCAGTTCCCTGCAATGGTAACTGATCCTGGTGCATTTACAGCAGCAATGTACAGGTCATTATGCTCAGCACACAGTGTTTCAGCATCCTTCAAGTTCTGTCGAAGTGCTGCCATGCCTCCAGCACCTTTAATGTTTGCCTGTTGAGTACTTCTGTGATAGATAGCAGTAACTGCTTCATCCATTGACATACCTCCACATGCATATGCTGCAGCAACTTCCCCAAGGCTGTGACCAACAATTGCATCAGGATGGATTCCCCAGTGTTTCAACAAGTGGAAGATACCAATTTGAAAGAAAAGGATTGCAGGTTGGGAAACCTCCATCTCATCGACTAGATTTTCAGAATTAACTGGTAGATTTCCTATTTTATGTGATGGATTGAAGCCATTGTACAAACCAGCATCATGCAGCAACGACCATCCGCTCAATTTCTTGAACTTAGCATCACACTGATCTATCACTGTACGAAACACTTCTTCTGTGGCATACAGGTTTCTACCCATAGAAGCATATTGCTGGCCTTGCCCTGGGAAGACAAAACAAACTTTCCGTTGCTTACTTGTTGCTGTACCAGTGATAACAGAGTCAACAGACTTTCCATCTAAATATGCTTGCATACACTCTCTGAACTCATTTCCTGAGCTGGATGCAATTGCTATTCGATGTTCATGATGCGCCCGTCTGGTGGCAGACCATGATGTGACACTGAGTGCATCATCTTTGCATTCAAAGGAAAGCCATTTTCTGGCAAGATCATGAACAGCATCGCTTGACTTCGCTGACAAAGGAATCAGAATTTCTTCACCCTTTCTTTCATCTCCAAAGCTCCAACCACAAACATGGTTTGGTTCTTTTGTTATGCGAGGTGGTTCTTCGATTACCAAGTGAGCAACAGCACCAGCAAAACCAAAACTATTAACCCCAAACCTATATTTCTTGTTTGGCTGAAAAGGTTCTCTTTGGACTTGGACTTCTAACTTCAATTTCTGTAAATCTATTGCAGGGTTTGGTCTTTTGTAGTTGATTGATGGACACAACACTCGATTGTGCAACATTAGAGATGCTTTTATGGTTGCAGTAATGCCAGCTGCACATTCGTTGTGTGCAAAATTGCTCTTGACAGATCCGATTTTGAGGGGTGCCTTTCTATGAGGTCCAAATGCATTACCAATTGCACGGGCTTCAATTGGATCTCCTACAGGTGTACCAGTACCATGAGCTTCTACATAGTCTACTGATGAAAGAGATAAGTTGAATCGGTCATAAGCTTCATGCATGACATACTCCTGTGCTGACTGCAGAGGCATAGTAAGACTGCCACAGAAACCATTGGCTGCAATCGCACTCCCCCTGATAACTGAATAGATGTGGTCACCTTCAGCCAATGCAGTCTTCAGTGGCTTTAGGATTAGAGCACCCCAGCCTTCACTTCTGACATAACCCTTAGCTTCATCTGAAAAGGGACAGCAGCGGCCTTCAGGAGACAGCACCCCGAGCGCACTGAAACCTATGGTTACTTCTGGAATTAGAAGGCTGTTGCAGCCACAAATGACTGCAACCTTGCATTCTTTATTCCAGAGATGGGAACAACCGAGATGCATTGCTGTCATTGATGCAGCACACGCTGTATCAACAGCATAGCTTGGACCTTGTAGATTGAAAGCATATGATATACGGTTGGCAGCTACACTGTGAGCATTACCAGTAATTGTATAAGGGTTGATATGGTAGGCATCAGTATTAGAAAGACAATAATCCATCATTCCAATTCCTACGAAGACGCCACAGTCTGTCTTCAAAGTGTCTGGGTCTATTCCAGCATCTTCGAAAGATTCTTCCACGACCTCCAGAAGTAGCCTTTGTTGTGGATCCATAGAGGCAGCCTCTCTTGGTGATATTTTGAAGAAACCATGATCGAACTTGTCTACACCCTCTATGAAGGCAGCTCGTCTTGTGATCATTTTTCCAGATTTCGTTTGGTCCGTGTCATGAAAGGCGTTTATATCCCACCTGTCTTGGGGTATTTCAGTGACAACGTCTCTACCTTCATTTATGACATTCCAGAAAGTCTGAGGAGAGTCAACACCACCTGGCATCCGGCAACCTGGAAATTTACAGATAAAAGAATACTGTTTTTGGCAAACCACTGATATCTGATATTCTTTAGTCTGTTTTAGCTACATTATTTTCTTATGGCAATCAACCAATTAGAAGCTAGACATATCAATGTTGATTCCCATTGGCTAATATACAATATATTCATATGATCCTCTTCAAATATGCTTATTGGCTGTTGTCGATCACTTCACCGATTGCATTCACATTTGTTGACAAGTTGGATAAATAGTCCTGACACAGTAATTTCTAAAAATTAATGAAAATGGTTCACTGTTCACATTCCAACATATGCTCATGTAGCTTGAAAAAAAATAATCATGTAAAATCACTTCATCTTCTTGCAAATATGGATGCTGACATCACCTACCTATACCAGTAATTGCTATTGGAAAGCCATACATTTCATTCTGATCATCCAACGATGACATCAAAGTGTCGTCTTCTTCAAGACTTTTACCGACTCTGTCAGTGTTCTAGTAACGACATGAAGCAAAAGTACAATCAAGGTTTAGAAATAAATGTAATCTTTCATGATTCTTTTCTTTTTCGTTTCTCATTTGTCTCGATTTCTTATTTCTGACCATATTGCATAGCGTTGCGTTGTGTTGTCATTTTCATTGTTGTTGTTGTTGTTGTTGTTGTTGTTGTTGATGACGATGATGATGATGATGATGATGATTATGATGATGATAATGATGATGATGTTTTTGTTGTCGTCGTTGTTGTCGTTTTGAATAATTTTCCCCTAAGTATTATCCTTGTAATTTAATGAATTAATCTAGCAGCACTCTTTTTATGTCGCAGTATTTTCAGTTTTAATCCCAGGGTGTTCTTTGTCTTGTCAAATAAGCTTTTGAAAATGTCTAACTTTACCTCTTTCAATCTCTTCGGTGATGATGTGACGTCACTGTAACCGTTGGCTGACATGATTGCCGGCTAATGCTTATCAAACTGTGTGCCATGAAATAAACAAACATCACAAATATGAATACTGCATGTTTGGCGTTATAAAAGAACAAAAGATACATGTGACGCAAAGGTTGGCATAAGTATAGTTATTTTATGTTTATATTTGCGAATCATCATTTCTCTAATAAGTGTTACAGTAAATGTAAATGAGACACAGCTCTGGGATTGAGGCCGTCAAACATCTCAACACTCACTCACTCACTCACTCACTCACAATGAAGAACTCAATATATTGAAAGAAGGTATTGATGACAACATTATATTATCATCGACGCGACAATTTCTAGGACAGATTCGAACTAGGGCAAACATCGGGAATGTTGATGTCACCAGCTAAATAAATCAATAAATCAATAAATCAATCAATCAATCAATCAACCAACCAACCAACCAGTCAGTCAGTCAGTCAATCAATCAAAGAATTTGAATTAGCGACAAAATCCAATACGACGTAATGTTCTAAAGGGGCGATATTAAAACGCCGTGGAAAACCACCATGTTCGACCAGCTAAACATACTGTACACTTAAAAAAATCAATTAGCCAGGCCCTCTCCGTCAACATCTCCTTGAGATTAATATAGGAAAAGCAATTCGTTTGAAATTATAGAATCCTAAATAATAATTAATGTACGCCAACTGTAACATAGTAATATTACTTACATAAGTACAAAGCTGACTGCACACTACTCGTCCATATATATATATGGGAGGTGATCTTATTCAAGTCGGCGGAAAACACCTGTGTTGCCCGCGGGTGTCCAAAACCGCCCTTGCCTGCCCGTCCAAACCCTTGAAATGGCGGTAATGAAGAGTGAATATTTTTGGCAGCTGTTCACAGTCACAGTCTGCCCGCAGTTACTAGTATATAACATATGTAAACATCTATTGTCATGATTCTAAACGTTGTGTGAAAGACTTGATTGTTTGGTTCAATGACAATAATGATGTGTAATTCAAGTGTAAATTATTATAGTTTATACACAACCAAAAAATGTACACGAAAGTTTTAGCCAGAGAACTCACGACTTGGAGTCGATCTTTTACATAAACTATAAACGTATCGACAAATCAAAATGCTCTCCAAGCTTGCCTTTTGCATTATTTGTTTTGTATTGCACTTTCTTTGTTTATGACATCAGTTATATAGTATTTAGCTGTTTTCTTGTGTATACATGAACTTCTGACCTACAGCGGATTGCACTAGTCTTGCCGATCACCGAGTGTATGGTAGACGACTGCCAGTTAGTGTTTACTTTCGACACAAAAATAAGTATTCATAAAACACTTTCACGAATTAAATATTCTACATTGTAGATGGTGTATTGACCCACGTAAACTTAATCACAATCACAGGTCTGGTATAGCCTGACGAGACATATGAATATTGGGGTTAACAGAGTGTCAAACTCTTCGTAATTACGCGATTTATTTCGTAAAATCGGTATCACGTTGTATTAATATTTATACAGATAAGTTTATCGGAAAAATACTATTTATTCTAGCTGGACCAGTGTAATTACTTATTCTGAAATATTTTATGATAAGGAAGAACAACAAAACGTAGAACGTCGGTTGTCATCGGGCAAATCTAATTTAAAATCAACTTCAGACAACGGCATGAAGTTTTATACAGAGAGTTCGAACACTTCCATGATATGTATTTGTAACAAATTGAGGGGATACCTCTACTGTTAACATATTCATATATATTCGCGAGTCCATCAAAACTTAACGTCGATAAACAAATTTATTATTCAGAAAACACATGAACGCATTTCTACTAATATTCGATACCGTTTGTGTATTTTGACACATCTACCCATCACGTCGCAACTGACGTGCAAAAGTACATGTCGAATAGTTTATAATGATTTTTATGACTTTTCTATTTCAGCATACCTTGAATAACAATATCTTAACACTTACTGTATATACATTACAAACTGTGTAACGACCCGACCATACACAACATTTCGAGTTCATTTGACATTTCTAAGGGGAAAATGAATGTCCGATGTTCAAGGAACGGATCAAAGAATTTGGTTACCTACCATACAACGATGTCGATGTGTATTCAAGTTGAACTGTTTGACCCAACATATACTAAAATACAATGTAATGGCGTGATATTCAGATCATCATCTCCGCGTACCGACGCTCATTACTATCAATGTTATTCTTAAGAAATATATCAAAAATACTTTACTACCAAATTATTCTCCAACTAATAATAGTTTTCTCCATTGTTTGATCAATTGCCCTCTTTTGTTATTCACGTTTTATTGTATCATTTTGGAACGCTGCCCTTTGTATCTAAACTTGTAAAGTTGGTTTTGTTAAAGTGTTAGGTTAAAGACAATAGAAACCATTAAATCGATACCAAAGTGGATTTAGATAAAAGATATTTTAATTTCAACTTAAACTAGGCAAATGTAGTAACATAACCATAGGTATGCCTTTCTGTTTGAAACAAATGAAAGTAATATGGTTTACAAAGGGGTATAACAGTGATTGGACAAGGTATTTCATCTTATAAAAATCTAGTCGGTTTTTTTTGTGTGTCGTTCATGATACTTTTTATTAATCTTTCCATGTGAACCTCCGTACTTCGACAGAGGTATGCATCATGTACATGAACACAAACAATAAATATATTGAACTTTGGTCAAGCAACACTAGTGATCAGAGTATTCACACACACATTTATGAATTTGGAAAAGGTTATTTTGAATTAGACGCAGTAACACATGATGCTCAGGTGGTGAACTCTCCATGAAATGTGATATCCGCGATTCCGTTATTTAGTTTAGTTTACGATGTATACAGTAGAAATCATCGATGTGAATAAAAAAAAGTGACATTTCTGTGATATTTCTGTCAAATATAGGACGGGTATAAAAATGACATACTTGGTCGAATCATCCCAAAACTCCCGGGTCGTTATTACTGGGACTCGCAATTAGTAGGACCCGTTGCGTGTACGTTTCACACGATTTGGAACAACGTAATTTTCTGTGTACTGAAAATAGCTCAAGATAACGGGTTTCGAATGTGGCCTTGCTACATTACGGTAATAGATTTGCGCACTAGGCGACGGGATACTTCGGCATTCATATAGTACCACTTCGTTTCGTGATTTTTACTAATCATGGCTTGTAAAGATTTGGTGGAGATGCTATCCAAAGGTAAGCACAGTTTAGCCCGCAATGCCACACGTTTGCCCGTCAGTGACACATTTAATCGCCCTTTTGTTATCCCGATTGACACCTTGTGTTCAACTAGATGATTTCGCCCGCGACAACACAGTAGTGATATGCTCATGAATATTCCAAGGGCGGGCAAGGGCGGTTTTGGACACCCGCGGGCAACACAGGTGATTACCGCCAACTTGAATAAGATCAAATTATATATATATATTGATTTAGTCAATTTGATTTAATTTGTATATATATATATATATATATATATATATATATATATATATATATATATATATATATATATATATATATATATATATATATGTGTGTGTGTGTGTGTGTGTGTGTGTGTGTGTGTGTGTGTGTGTGTGCGTGTGTGTGTGTGTGTGTGTGGTGGTGGTTCAAACGACAACATTTAAAACGTTATGTCCTTACGTTACGGTAGAGGGTGTATTCAAGTTGAAAATTTGCAAATTGTGTATTTGGATCGTGCACATTCTCTTTTTAACCTACAATAAGTGATTCACACCTGAATATGTTGTTGTCTTTATTGTGTGTTGTTCTTTCACTCTGAGAGACTGTCTACCAGTAAAATTCGGCATCTTTCGAAGAATTTCTCACGCCGGTCAACTTTAGAACTATTTCCTGCCTTCCCATATTTTTTCGTTTTATATTCATACATGTTTGCCTCCGACGACCAGGTATTTTTTTCTCACTAGTGTCTGCCAATCGAAAACCTTTATAAAATCAAATTTTACTAACTGTTTTCGTTCAACACGGAATTAACTTTTTATCTTTGCCAGTCATTAATGTATAAACCAACTAACATACAAAAATTTAAAAAATAAAAAAAAAAATATTTAAGAATGAAAATTGGAAATAAACATTTCAATACCTGTCAAATCAAAATTATTGCAAAAAAATACCTATGTCATTAATAAATTTCTTACGGATATAGAAATTGCAATAATACGTACCTGTAAAATATCACCTGATGGGTTGAATCAATAAGCGGTACGTGACAGATCAGTGGCCTTGGCCGTTCTCCTGTGATGTTTTAGAGATGAAGCGTTCTCAAGAACGGAATTTTTCCTTTATATATCACCTTGATGAATCCATTTTTTTCAACTGATTAAAATTTCACGCAGGTAACACGAGTGTTCTGCGTGCGTCTTTCTTTCTTTAGGATGCGATGGCCAAACTAAGTAGGTAGATAAGGGCACCAGTTTCTTCTTTAAATATATTACGTAACCCGGAAACGAATATTCCAATAAACACAACCAAATATTGTGCTACCCTCATATTTTCAACAATTTTCGTTTGTTTTGTGAGTTGTAGAAAATGGTTACGTAACAATTAGCAACAACCTCGACCGTAGCAAAGATTAACGGTAAATAAAACATTAAACACAGACAGACAGGCAGACAGACGAGACAGGCACACGTACACATACATACATACATACATACATACATACATACATACATACGCACACACATATATACATACATACATACATACATACATACATACATACATACATACATACACACATACATACATACATACATACATACACACATACACACACATACATACATACATACATACTCACACACATACATACACATACATACATACATACATACATACATACATACATGCATGCATACACACATACATACATACATACATACATACATACATACATACACAGATATACATACATGCATGCATGCATACATACATACAATGTACATGCATGCATGCATACATACATACATACATACATACATACATACATACATACATACATACATACATACATACATACATACAGACAGACATGCATGCATGCATGCATGCATGCATACATATCAACAGTTATTTATTCAGGATTCATGATATATATACATACATACATACATACATACATACATACAGACAGACAGACAGACACACGTCCAATTTATAGAAAGAAGTTTGTATCAGGGGTAACGTCCAAAATTTACAGGGATACGTGTGTATATCAGGGGTAAAGTTCACGATTCACAGAGACAGTATCAGGGGCAACTTTCACGATTTACAGGGACTCGGAATGAGTTTGTGTAAGGGGTATTAAACGTTCCCACTTTAAAGGCACACGTTTGTGCCAGTGGTAACGTTCACGATCAGATTTAAGACTAATACTCCATTTTCATAACTAAAAGTAGCTTCCTTTATATACTTAGTATTCCGATCTTTCATATTTATTGGACTGTTCGTAGGTTTTTGTATAGACGTTGGAGATCTCGCCAACGTCGATGTGTCTTTGTAAATTGACCCAATGCATGCTACTACTGCTAATGCTGTCGGAATTCCACGTTAGAACGAACTTATGACTGTTTTTGACTACGAAGTTCAAGATGAAGAATTAAGTACGTCGAATTCCGTTGGAATCTAGGTGACCTTATCAGAAATAGTTGCACTAGAAATGACAAACCGTCAAACTCAACAACATAATGTTGGGGTTATTTTGTCTATCCCGTTTTATGACTAACACTCCGAGTTGGACTCTTTGCGTTCTGTTATCGACAGCTCCCTCCCCTGTCATCTGTGTGCGCATCTGCCACGGGTTGCTGGTTGGAAGGAGATGGGGTTATGGATAACACGCTGATCACATTCGCCATGCCCCGTAGTTATCAGCGACCAAAATGTAGAAACACGTTTCATTTAATAAAGTGTCATAGTTCAAGATAAAGTTTCGTTCGCTATGATTTGTACTTTACAATTAAACAATCATGGAATGTATTTGTCTGTGGATACAGAGAGAGAGAGAGAGAGAGAGAGAGAGAGAGAGAGAGAGAGAGAGAGAGAGAGAGAGAGAGAGAGAAGAGAGAGAGAGAGAGAGAGAGAGAGAGAGGGAGGGAGGGAGGGAGGGAGGGAGGGGAGGGAGGGAGGGAGGGAGAGAGAGAGAGAGAGAGAGAGAGAGAGAGAGAGAGAGAGAGAGAGAGAGAGAGAGAGAGAGAGAGAGAGAGAGAGAGAGAGAGAGAGAGAGAGAGAGAGAGAGAGAGAGAGACTCTAACAAAAAAGGGCCGCTTTTAATTATAGTGCGTCAAAACATTTACATGATGCAGTACAGCATGATAAATTTCATGCTTTGGTTAGTTGGTTCTACAACTAATACAGTATAGAAAAATGTTACATTTATATTTCTGCTGGTCTGTGGTTTATGTCGTTGCGAACACCCTACAGCGAGAGATATCTTGCAAAGTAGCCGTTCCCCCGAAGTAAGACAGTGCGCATGCATGTGCGTGATTTATATAGTGTTCAGTTCGGTGACGTCATAACGAAAGTATGAACGAGAAATATAAGCGGGTACCAGCTGTGTTGGTATTAAGAGGAAGGATTACCCAAAGAATTTATAAAAAGCTAATTTACATACATTATTATATAAACCTATCATTTGAATCACTGGAAAATACATATCAACCAAATGGGAAAATTCAGTGTACACGATAAAAAAAGGACAGAAAAATGCATGACTGAAAATGTAGAACATTAAGTTACCTGAATCTGAATAAAGGAACGTAACTCATGATGGGTTTATCGGCCTCAAACTCGTTATTGAGACTATCACAAATCGGATCATCACATGATTTCGGGACGTGGAAGAGATTTTTTTTTGGGGGGGGGGGGGGGCAGGGGGGGGGTGATTTAAAGTTATTTTTGTTAAATAAAATATTTTGATCTGGTTCGCCACACTGCAGTTTTGTTGGGATGAGTTTATTCCATTTCAGTAGGTGCACTCTTCAAGACGGTCATCGTCGTCTGCTGATTTTGTGGGAAAAATTGTGAAACAAAGAACCAGTGTTTCGATACTAGAAAAAGGTTTATATTAATAAGTAGCCAAGTACGTTGTAGGGTGAAGTACTGAAAACATTTTCCAGGATCACATTTATACCACAAGAATACTGCCATCCCTTCTTTTTACTTATTCGTTGTCGTTGAAGCATGGCTGGTAGTAATGTATACGTGTGGTGGTGTTGATCAGTTCGGATGTTCGTAGCATTGACGATGGACCTTCTCAGTCATGGGTATGGGGGTGGTCAGTTGTTACAGTAATAAGGCATTACAAGTGTTACAAGCCTTTGCCGTGATATCTCATCTGGTCTGAGAGTTGCTGACGAGAAGTATTATTTTCCGCGGTACGTAGTGTAGCGGTAAATGAATGTCTCAACGTTCCACAACTTTAACCTTGAGCAAAAAAGAGGCTTAATAAAGGTGACGGTCACGTATCGAGGGACCATTTGTAGGGCGTTGGTTCAGTAGGAACTGGCTGTCTAGTCACCTCAATCGAGTTGAGTGCAAGGTTATATGTTGTAGTGTAGGTGAGAAGCTGACTTTGCACTGGGCTTCACCTAAGTTGTGACTGTCTTTCATGCTTTATAAGTTTTGGAATTGCAACAATCAGATGACGTACAATATTTGTTATATTTTACACATAGTTTATTTTGTAATTTTATTTGTAGGTTTCACAAATTCGTGCCCATTGTCAGATTTTATGAAGTATAAAACCCGTCACGGTCACGGTCTACTCTACGCTACACCACACACATGGTTTACAGCATCCCCCCTCTCTATATCATGACTTCTGGAGTTCTGCTTTCTCACCCCTATCCCCTCTTATATATCATGACTTCTGGAGTTCGTAGTACTTTCTCTGAGATTTGGGTATAAGTTTACAAAATTCATTGTGACATTTATGAATATTTTACCAATGCTGACAATTGCAGACCATAGAAGGTTTAGACCATTCTTGTTTAGATTCTCGCTTATATGTTGGTTCAGCCCCGGGCTCGACTCAGTTCAGTTTGAATTCCGCTTTACGTACGTTTTAACGCTGCCTTCCAATAGTCGTTTAGGTTGTCGGACGCCACCAACGCCAGTCTACTAAATTTATAGCACGTGCTTGTATGTAATGTAAACTCCAAAGTCACCTTCGTACTACCTTCTCGTACCTCAAGTAATGTATCACCTCAACATCACTCTAGGTCTCCTCAAACACAGACTTGAATAAGGTTTAATTATCACACTTAATTGTTGTCATATTTCTAAGCCTTTTCTAAATTCAAATATAAAATAAAATGTGTTTTACGTTATTTACATTTATTCACAAAAAATGTACTATTTCGAAACTAAGTTTATCAAATCATGTATATCAGATTACATTGTTTTTATTGATAACTCCTTCAAGTCAAACAATGTTGTTAACATTTGTAACAGCCGAGGTAAGCTAATATGATGTTTGTCGCACGCCTGTTTATTCTATATTAGGAAACTTGTGAAAAACGAAGCTGTATGGTACCAGTAATATTTTATGCTAGCGGGTCAAAATAGATATTGAGACGGTCGGCTTACATTAATCTTTCTCCTGTGCACAATATAATATAGGTATACGTGTGTAGCATGTGAAGCGGAACACCAAGAAAGAAATTGACAACCTAGGTGGTAAAATTTTCCTAACGCACTTAGCTTAGGTGGTAAAATTTTCATGACATACCTAGGTGGTAAAATTTTATTTCACGTAACGAGAAGTTTATTTTGCTGTTTATTTTGTTGTTTATTTTGTCGTCGTCGTCGTCGTCGTCGTTGTTGTTGTTGTTGTTGTTGTTGTTGTTCGTATTTGCTCTTGCATGATCTATATATATATGCATAATATTTGATTTTGTTGTTGTGATTCCACAGATCCAAAGAATGTGAATCCTGAATTTAAGGGAAACACTACTGTATGAAAGACATTTTCATAAACTATGGGTTCTAAAGAGTAATTTCTTGTGATCCGATATATATCACCTACAATTACTTGCTATTTCAGAAAAAAACATCAAGTTGATCTTGTTCCCTAGTATAGGATATATTTGCTGTGGGCCATTGCATCATGGTAGTCAGCAGAAATAATATATTCATGGTTGAAAGTGCGTATTCCCTTCAGTGTAAAACATACCTAATTCCTAAACGTCTTTAATTATGCAAATGACTCAATAACATTCACCGGATGTTTACCAAAACCTAAACAGTTCTTGCCATTACCGTAATGAAGATGTGTAACAATTTTCACTAGAAGTTATGCAGAAGTCTTTTGAGAGATCGTTTCAACTGACTGACAGACAGACAGACAGACAGACAGACAGACAGACAGACAGACAGACAGACAGACAGACAGACATAACATAACCTTGCTTTTTGGAAGGTAAAAACTCAGATTAGCACAAACGTTAAACAGGCAAGATATTACTTTATAAAGGAAAGACAACCAAGATGATTAGCAAACTAAATTCTTAAGTTCTCAAGTAAAAGTCAGAGCTGGTCTCATGATCATCGATAGAGACACAGAAATCAACCACTGCAGTGAATGTCCGTCTGCCATATCCAGTTTTAACTTTAGGGATGTAAACATTGCCGTTACATTTCATGCTCTCACCATCCATCCATCCTTCCTTCCATCCAGCTATCCACGCCCCTCTTCCACCGACCTGTTATCCATTTAAACCCACACCCACACACATCCATCCACCAAGATCCGTCCCTCCGTCCATCCATCCATCCATCCATCCATCCGTCCGTCCGTCCACCCGCCCGTCCATCCATCCATCCATCCATCCATCCATCCACCCTTCAATCAATCCATCCATCCATCCATCCATCCATCCATTTATCCACCCACCCACCCATCCATCCACAAGATTTGTTTGGGTCAAGACCGTGTTTGAAAAGTTCTTATGTAATGATAACGTCATCATATTCTTTCGATTACACTAAATAATCGTCTTTTGACATTATTATCACTGTTGATGTCATAATAGTAAACACTGTACGTATACCAAATTACGTCATGGGATTGTTCGTTTGCGTGGTACAGATCTCTGTCCATACCACTGAAAAATCGTAAATTGCCAATAACATTTAAACGAAAAATTATTTGACATATACATGCCATGCTATGCAGTTTGGCATGTACATGCCATGGGGTCACCAGGCGGTTGTTTTGTCTGTTGTCGAAAACAAAAGACAAAAATAGATTTACAGCTGCTCTTATTATACGTCCATACAATCCTTGGGTATAATAAAAAACAAAACAGTCTGCACAAAACTATGTAGCTGAAAACTGATAATTTGAATTATAATACCTGCACTATGTAACAGTTGTAAAATCATGTAAATTACAACCGGTATTATATTTTTTTACCGTTTCCTTAGACGGTAAACCAGCGTATAAATTGTGTTTTATGACACAGCTTTTTGAGTTTCCATGAAGATGTCAAACGAGCTGTCGAAATGACTATACATAATTATCTTTGCCTGTCTGAATAAACCATTTGACGTGATCGACACCATACATTCCACGCTAGACTACCTGCTGCATAAGCGGGCATATGCATGAATAAACGTCTATAGCTAGTAGTACCGGACCGCTGGGTTCTATATAGTATACATATCTGCTGCGGTTTCAATCCCCCCCCCCCCCCACTTGTTCGTCTCATATAGTCTTTTGACTCTTAAACTTAAGCATTATGTAGAGGTTTGACTCAAATTGCATACTTTCCCGAAACTGTTGACTCCTTTACTCTGGCAGAATGTAATAAACCATCCTTTAGTTTTTGGTTGAAATATAGAATTTTGGCTGTTGTAGCATTTGTGCTTGTTGTTTGAATTCGGCAGGGTGCATCCATTACCTAGCTAATTCCCCCCCCCCCCATCACATTTTAGTCTTTTCGGATTATAAAATATATACAACATATAGCCAGACAGTTGTATAATAATGTAATGAGAGTAAAATGGCGTATTGAAGACTATGGCTTTTAACAATGTGTATGGTTTGAAATGTTATGCCTCCAAAAGGCCTCCTGTCCTTATTTTCAAAAACGTGCTCACCACGGGATGCCGGGGACACCCTCTCCCACCCCCTCCCCACTAGAGATCATGGTTATGTTTTTCACCCCCCCCCCCCCAATCAAGATTGAAGGGAAATCCCCGCTGGTTATAAATATCTGCAAGTATAGGTTAGAGCTTAGTGTGAGACTTCATCACTAGGACAACTGCCCCCCCCCCCCCCGGAGAACTGCCCCCCCCCCCGACAATTGTCCCTGGACAATTGCCCCCGAAGGACAACTGCCCCCGGACAATTGCCCCCGGGACAACTACGCCCGAAGGACAACTGCCCCCGGACAATTGCCCCCCCCCCCGGACTACTGCCCCTGAACGAAAAAAAGTTAGTATTACAGATGTACGGGTTTAATTTGTCATTCATTAAAAAGTCACCGTCGGCAAATTACCGCCGCAATTGGCATACATTATGCTCACTACATTCACATGTTTTACTCTATTGTTATCTGTGATAATTGTTACGACATTCATAAAAGTCGGCATGATGATTTAACTTACCGCCGTAATTCACATAATTTATACTCACATTTGCACGTTTTACTATATTGTCATCTGTGATAATTGTTACGACAATTATAAAAGTCGGCATGGTGCTTTAACTTACCGCCGCAATTCATGTACTTTATACTCACATTAACAAGTTCTACTCTATTGTCATATGTGATAATTGTTACGACAAATATAAAAGTTACCTGTATATTTTGTACTGAACTGATAATAAATAAAATTATCCAGTAAAAAATGACTTCGTGTTACCTGTATATTTTGTATTGAACTGATAATAAATGAATCTTTTCCAGTAAAAAAAATGACTTCGTGTTTGTGGATGATATATATTCACATGTCCCCATGTAGCAAAACAGTGTTACTTAGGCCTCAGATCACAAACCAAGCTTATGCACATTGAGTACTATCCATACCCACAAAAAAAACCATGTGAATGTAGTGAGTATAATGTACGCAAATTGCGGCGGTAAGTTGCCGACGGTGACTTTTTAATGAATGACAAACCCGTTCATCTGAAATACTAGCTTTTTTTTCGTTCGGGGGCAGTAGTCTGGGGGGCAGTTGTCCTTCAGTGGCAGTTGGCCGGGGGGCAATTGTCCGGGGCGGGGGGCAGTTGTCCTTCGGGGGCAATTGTCCGGGGGGCAGTTGTCCTTTGGGGGCAATTGTCCGGGGCAATTGTCCGGGGGCAGTTGTCCGGGGGCAGTTGTCCTCAGTGTTACCCTTGCAAAGCCAATTAATTATGTATGGATGTTGAGGTCGACTGCCACTTTATTCAATGTAGTGTACCACACAATTGTACATCTTGATATGCCGTATAATTGCACATAAACAAATCTCTGTGTAGCCTGGGAGAGGGGAGGGGTTAAAAATCATTTAGGCGGTGGCATTACATTTTTGAGGGCGCGAAGTGGGAGCCTAAGGAAATTTGTTTGACCAAAATATTTTCTCCTCAGGTCCACGCTGTCGTAAATTATCCTCGTTCCCTTAACCACCATTTTTCAATGGTAAAACTCAAACCAGTAACTCCTTGCGCTAACAATTTTAGAATCCTATTTTTACTGCTATCGTTAGTATGAAAAGACAGTGACACTAAAGCAACAATAGACAAGGGATGTTTTGTTGAAATTCATAGTCATTGATATGACATGAGAAATTTGGGTAGCTAGATTTCATATTATTTTATGTAAAAAATTGCTTCGACTCTAAGGCACGATACTTCTGTGATAGTTTGCTGAGGTGTAAAATAAGTAACTGACAATATTGCATGCAGTACACCATCAATCACAATGCCGATTGTAATGTAAAAATGTAACTTAGGCATAAAAAAAT
Source organism: Glandiceps talaboti (assembly GCF_964340395.1). Lineage (NCBI taxonomy): Eukaryota > Metazoa > Hemichordata > Enteropneusta > Spengelidae > Glandiceps > Glandiceps talaboti. The sequence goes on along the minus strand of NC_135558.1, from coordinate 13,122,788 downwards.
AATTCAAAAAATGATAAAATCGCAAAAATTGTGAAGTCTCACGAGAAAGAGCGGATGCGGAAACTGACATCAACTTAAAAAGACAAAATGAAACTGTTCTTCCAATCTGTAATGGCTGTACATCTGATGAGAAAAAATTAACAACACATAGACCATTTGGAAAACAATGGAAAACCTGAACTAGACACTCACACATGAAATATATATACAATAACATAAAGTAAAAGATAAACCTACCCCACCTATTCTAAAATTTAGCAAAATCTGAACCACACAATTCACTTTATTAAGCCTTACACAAAATGAAAAAAAAAACGACTTTCTGTGGCATTTAAGACATACATAAAGATGCTTTGTAAGGAAATGTACGCGACAATAGAAGTAAAAAAACTCCCAATTTTACCTCGTTGAATGTAAAATGATGTTTAGATTTACGCTGAAATATACGTATTAAATTTTCGCCATTGTTACCATGTTGAATGTACAAAAAAATATGTTTAGGTTGGGCGACTTAAACTAAGTTCAGTCGGCTTTATCAGAAAGTTTTATAAACGAGTAAATGGAACATATATGTTACATTCAATGCATTCATTACAATGTGAATACTTTACAAACAACCACAATGATACCATTGACCAGTATATTCTTTATTTTATTTAATACGTTATAGACACCGACACCACTTGTTGTTCACCTCTTGTAATTTACCAAGATAATAAAGAGCGCATGCAACTTTGTTTTGGACAAGTTTACTCATCTAATTAAAATTTACAACTACCATCATCCATAGTCGCCATATCATCGAAGTTGATCGCTTGTGGATACAAACAGCCGAATTTGCTTTCTTTGAAGACGAACGCTGTACAAGCTCCATTCATACAGTCAATGACGTCATTAGCTCTATCCTGGCCACTGAGCAGTGCACCCTGGAGATACCCGTTGTACCGTTCATGCGTTCCTTCCCCAGCAAAATACAACTTCCCCACTGCGGCTTGGAGTCGGCGAAAACTTTCCATTGACACCTCTACAGGCCAGTTACTGAAGGCACCGAACTGCAGTGGATCAGTTCCCCATTTACTAACGTGGATATGTGTAGGATCAGGAATAGTTTCGCCGAATAGACCACGAAGGACAGACATTACTTCTGCTTTAGTCTCCTCGTCAGGCTGGCGCTCAATTCGTCTGGATTCTTCACCAGTAACGATAATCAACAGCATTTTCTCTGAAGCAGGTAGCAAACCAGGTGCTATTAGGTTACTCCAGACAGGATAATATCCCCGTCTATCATCAGCATACAACATCCATTCTTCCTCGGGCCAGAATTGTTCCTCGTCCTCGGCAAACTTGAGAAAGATTTTGGTGAACCAAGCCATACGAAATTGATAAATCTCCTCGGTTTTCCAATAGGGTAATTCGGGTACAAAATCGACGTCGCCGTGTTCTAGGACACCAATACTAAAGGTAGAGATTGCAAAGTCAGCCGTAAATGTTGTACCATCTGTAGTGGTGACACTGACTTCGTCATCATTCCAGTTGATCTTACGAACTACGTGGTTCAGCCTGAGGCGATCGTCGTCCTCTTTCAGGAATTCCTTCGCCAGGTCTTTTACAATAACGTCAAAACCACGAGAGTCCGAGACAAAGAAATCGCCGCCTCCCATGGACAGTTCTTCGGTCACTTGTCGGGTACTTCGAAATGATGTTACATCAGCTCGATCTGCAAATTCTGCATCATGCTCAAAGTATTCTATTACCTTGGCGATTGGCGTTCGTGGTGACCAACCTCCGATCTTCAAAGCAGAACGTACGGACATATCGGGAACTAGGCCCCGAGTCATGTTGCCAAGCAGGTAGTCGAAATATTCACCATCTGTAGCCTTTTCATACTCTTCCCACCAAATATCTGCATCATCTGTTACGTCATTACCCTCACTGTCATATATTATTAAATCCTCGTAGTCCGAGAATTTACCCTCGATGCCGTACTTTTTCTTTAGCTGCCAGATGGAGTTATCTGGAGTATCACCAAAGTGGACCCAGTTTGCCCCGAGGTTGATTCTCGATCCACCAAAGTCAATAGACTTGACTCTTCCGCCAATGTCATTGTCACCTTCCAATATGATAAAGTCTTCGATACCATTGTTGTGCAATGTTTCAGCAGCAGCGATGCCACTTAGACCAGCTCCAAGAATTAAAACTTTCGTGTCCGTCTTACCAACCTCAGAAATCACCTGCTTAATGAGGAGGCTGACAATGATAAACTTTGTGATTGGAAATTGAACCATACTCCGTAGCTCTGTCAGCACTAGGTAGCCAGAATGTTTTACAGACCCCAACTGTTGCAACAGGTTATACACACGTTGAGCTATTTTCCCCCACAGTTATACTGCAGTTATATATTACTATGTTTTGGACTCTTCCATTCGATATTTTGAAGAAAAAAAGTCCCTCCATGTTTCCATCGAATTGAAAAAAAAACCATCGTATAGATTGATATCTTACTGTAATAACATCCCACTACCTAAATAAATTAATTGTGCGCCCCCCCCCCCTTTATAAAAAGAGAGAAAAATACACCAAATGAAATTTCGGATGTTTTTATATATTGTAAAGTGACACTATCAAAGCCTTGTATTTGGGTTGGGAATTCGAACATCCCCACAGTAGAATGGTTGTCTTTATCACGCATAGACGTTACGTCATGTTTTCAGGGCTCTGTTGACAGAAATTTATAAAATTTGACAAATCGAAAGCATTTTTTCACCACCGGCGTTTACTTTCAATAACTGTATTTGAAGTTTTACTGGAAAATCCCTTGAGATGATTTTCCCCTAAGTATCGAAACCATGCACAACAGTATTGCTGACATGTAGAGGTGAATGACACCTAATAAAATCCACTTAAATTAGTGTCAAGTGTCAAGATAAAACCGTGCAGTCACACTTGACTCTACTTTTGAATATGTAAGCCTACATACAGAATGTTTGCAATGCATCCTGCATTCATCTCAGGTGGGTCAGCTCTATTTATTCCTCGCTCCACAAACTAAAGTACCCAAACCACTGTCTCCCCTTTCGCTCGCGTATATTAGGCGTAAAAAAATTGTATGATTCAGATTACATTCAATTTTGAAATAGGTGGGGTAGATTTTTATTTTTTCATGTGTGAGTGTCTAGTTCAGGTTTTCCATTGTTTTCCAAATGGTCTCTGTGTTTTTTTATTTCTCCCTATCAGATGTACAGCCATTACAGATTGGAAGAATAGTTTTATATGGTATTTTTAAGTTGATGTCAGTTTCCGCATGCACTATTTCTTGCGAGACTTCACGATTTCGCGATTTTATTAATATTTTTTCTCGAATACGTAAAAAAATAGTTTAGAGTCGGCGTGAAAAACTAGGTGGGGGTCGATCGGGTAACCGTAACCAAACAACTTTTTTTTTATTTGACCTTATTGTAATTGTCTCCGTTCTGGTTGCCCTAGAAGTACATTATAGATAGATGGCAAAGAGTTCAGAACGCTGTCACGTGTCTCGTCTGTAATGCTCTAAAGCACGATCATATTCAACGTCTCTACCTTGCAACGACTTCATTGATTACCTTGTATTTCTCGTATTCATCATAAAGTGGCATCCATCTGCTCAGCTAGGTTCACGACCACAACTTGATATCTCACTGACTTTCTTCTTTGATCTACTCCACCAAGAGAACTTCGCTCCTCCTCCTCTGAGCTGATTCTCGTGTTCCAAGGATATGGTGCCAGACCCTTCTCTCATATCGGCCCAACATCATGGAACAGTCTTCCTTTAAATATCCGCCACTCAAAGTCTCTGACACCCTTCTATCGCTGTCTCAGAACCTATCTCTTTAAACATTAGCCTCAACCTTCTCAAAGCTTCTCCGTGTGCCAAAGTATCCCATTGTCTGCGTACTCGCTCCCCCCTTACAGTAAATGTATACCCTTCTGCGCCTCGGGCTTTGTAAGGTCCATTCTACATTTTCTCTCTTATTATGTTGTTATTACCACTTAATTGAAAAACAAATCATTATGAACAGTAGTACATGTACTGCAGAATACACAGAGTACGAATAACTCAAATTCATAGCCGATATGTGCAACCCCTAAGGGCCTGTTAAATCGTGGATGATACTCGACAAGTGTAACGTGTGTCGTTTAGGAAAACAGGAATGATGCTTGTATTGGAAGTTGTACACAACGGTTTGTGAACCCCATTTGTTGGCTACATTCAAAGGATATCAAATGTACACACATAATGCACCGTAAATGCTATTTTAAAAGAATGGCATCTAAACTGCATTATAGAGGTTTTGTGTCTGAAAACTATCGAACACAATGGCTTTTTATTCATCTCTCGACCTCAAAGGGGTCAGTAGATTATTTCAAGGACATTTTCAAAAAAGCTACCGGTAGTACATTCCTTAATATAGGCAATAGTTTTACAAAATGAATCACCAGCAAAAGACTTCCCAGGTAAACAATTCTCAATAAAAATAATACAGGAAATAAAGAAAATGTAACAACTCTAGGCATATATTGTGTGTGCAATGGCGATAAATTTGCGTCAATGAACAATTTAGTTCAAAGCAAGTTCTGTTCGGTATAGCTCACCTTTTGCGATTAATTTGTATGATTGAAAACCATTGCCTCTTGGAGTTTAGAAACACCAATACATAAAAGTGATAACAATGAAAATTTCAATGCTGAAAGAACTGGCGCCTATAGTCCACACAACTCTCTGAATCTACACCTGAAAAGTTCACAACAAGCTTATCAACGTCCCTGTAATATAACTAATCATAATAGAACATTGTAGCAATTCTAAACATAACTTTTGTGCGTTTACAGCACCAGTAACGTTACATGCCGATTTGCCTTTGTTCCAGTTTCATAGCAAGGCATATCGTGTTGGACAAATCATTCAAACTATTTTTTACCATGGAATAAAACGTGAATACTGTGCTTAGCAGATGGTTTTTCATTCCATTTTTCTTTGCCATCAAAAGGGTTTGACTCAGTAGATTATTTTGAGGATATTTTCAAAAAAGGTAATGGTAGTGCATTGCTATATATAGGCAATTCTTCTGTCGACATCTCGTCCTAACTGGCAAGGCTTTTTGAATAGAGTTGTTGTGGGATTTGGATGGGGGTAGGTGTTGGGATTATTGGAAGTAAAATTGTTATTGATCTTGTATTGTATTGATCTTGTATTGTATTGTATTGTATTGTATTGTATTGTATTGTATTGTATTGTATTGTATTGTATTGTATTGTATTGTATTGTATTGTATTGTATTGTATTGTATTGTATTGTATTTTGTATTGTATTGCATTGTATTTTGTATTGTATTATATTGTACTGTAATTGTGCAATTGTATTGTATTGTATTGTGTGGTGTTGTGTTATGTTGTGTTGTGTTGTGTTGTGTTGTGTTGTGTTGTGCATACACTGTGAAATAGCGATTGCGACACTATGACAAGAAATTCATTCCAAAACTATTTTTTCTCTTATTTACCATCATAAGCATGGAATCAGTTCTATTTAGTGTAAGCTATCCAGTATATTAAATATATCACTCTAGCTCAAATTGTCCACTATTTACGTGCACACATCTACATGCTACATGTATGCCCTATGCTTTCTGTTCTTTATATATTAAATAAAGAATTTCAATTAAAAAAAAAACCTGCTACTCACCTACCTACCTACCTACCTACACACACACACGCACACACACACACACACACACACACACACACACACACACACACACACACACACACACACGAGTTATACTTCAGATCATGGACTGTAAAACACACATAGAGTTCACATTTCAAAGTTCTAATAAAAGTGTGTGAAGCTTTCCATTAGCATGATACACTTGTAGTGTATTTCTATGGTTGCAAATCCGATCATACCCGAATTGACGAATATTCATGATTATCTGATGACGTAACTTCTCTGACATGCATTTCAATTTTAGTGTAGTCGCACCAGTTATATGTCCACTGGTATTGTTTGGGGTATCATTGATTTGCCCTTCAACTTGTCATAAATGCATAACTTGTGTTACTCTTATACGGTAATCAGGGGTATCTTTGATACATTCCTTCAACGTTATTACACCTGTGGCAATGCTCTTGTCTTTTAATTTATGGGCATCCTAGAGTTCCCCTTGAACGTTACCGTCAATGGATGAATTGACGGACGGACAGACGGACGGACGGACGGATGGATGGATGGATGGATGGATGGATGGTCGAATAAATGGATGGACGGACGGACGGATGGATGGATGGATAGATAGGCGGATGGTTGGATGGAGAGACGGGTGGATGGATGGATGGACAATAGGTCGATGAATGAATAGATGCACGGACGGACGAATGGATGGACGGATGGAGATGGATGGATGGGTGGGTGAAATGATGGATGGACGGGCGGGCGGACCATCATAAAATTGGGGTGAAAAGTCTTGAAAATATTTTAAAAATCTATAACTTGAGGCAAACCTCTACAAAATGCTAATAATCAAGCGCTAAACGTCTGAATATGAGTCGAAAATGGGGTCAAAGTCGCTGCTGATATGTAAATACCGTTATTATGTGAGTAGTCTCCAATCCCAGGACGTATTATCATGCGCATGCGTACCTGTTAGCGCATGCCAAGACAGTGACTGGAAGTCATAATTGTTGTTTGTTCGCTTGAATAGCATCGTTCTCCAACAATTCTCTGGCAACCATTCAATTGAACAAAGAACAAGCTTGGGAAACAAATATACAGGTAGGTAGGTACAAAAATATAATGGTATGAAATACCGTGAAATCTGATCCCTCACAGTGTAACAATTAAAATATGAATATGGATAGGATAATTAAGGTGATAGTTCAACCAACATTTTTTTAAATATCATTTCTCTTAAATATTGAAAACAAAAATATTTACCGACTCATGTCTCTTTGTGTTTCCATGGAGTTGGCAATAATAGTTGAATACAGGGTCGATCACTGTTAGCGATTTCAGAGTTCGTCACGCAAGAAAACAAGGGGTAGGTATTGCCTCAGACAAAATATTCCTGCATTTTGTGAAATAGAACAAAGATTGATAATATAGTGTTGTTATTCCGGAGTGAGGGCCCGGTGGTGGTGGTTTACACCCATTGCATTACAATTCTGCTGATGCTAAAAGTAACACCTTTTAGCACCTTCTTACACCTCTACCCATATGGTGAATAACGCCACCAGCCTACGTTTTGGGGCTATGTGTAAATAAACTTGTTTGTCTAAACTAAGCATCTTGCTGGAACTCGTTGACACCTCTCAATCCGATAATGGTCAGTAGTTGTACCTCAGATCACAGTCAAGAAACTGTGTTCCTTGTCTGTGCTCAGATGTTGTACCATGGCTCACAGTCCTGCTTGCAGACGGTGCACGCGTTTCGCTCAACACCGTCCTACGAAAAGTAACCGTCCTATAGCGAGTGCGAAAACAAAATACTTTCGCACCAATAACAAAATAATTACATATAATTTTTTTTTATAAAGCTATCAAATATTAGCAATCGGTCGAATATGTACTCATTTTACATCTTTTTGACGATAGTAGTCGCTGGTACGATCACAAAAAGTGTCGAAATCGGAACTTTTCCAGTTCCGACTGATTTCAAAATCCCGCCTTACAAACTCCGCCACATTTGATCGGGCGTCCACTTGGGCATAAATTACGATTGAACTTGTGATTTCGGGATTTCTGGTCCTCCGGACTGGGACTAGTACTTTTGTAGCCAAGGCGAGGTAAAATTACTAAATAGTCGATTTAATTTATTGCTGATATTTGAACACAGATGCGTTAAATCTTTAGTTACTAGCATTTCAGGTAAGCAACTGTCTCTTTGTAGGCGACTTACTCCGTATGCAAGCAGGGCGACATGGACCCTCAGACCACTAGTGGTCAACCGGTCTGAGATGGATCATAGACCCTACGAAATGGATGTAGCCTAGTAGAAATGTCTATATTTGTGAACAGTAAGGAATGTCTCTCAGATAGACTGTGTCCATGACTGTACACTGTTGTGTCAATCAAGGCCTCTTCGCAGGTTTGTGAACATGATGCTGGGGACTAATCTCCATTTCAAAAAGGGAAGTTTTTCTAACTGAAAAGGGTGTTTGTCCTGAATGTTCGATAACTTGCATTTCCGTCATTTTCTCGTCTCTGTTAATTTTAGCGACGAAGGGATATGACAAACAATAGCATGTGAAGGGCGATATAATGTTGCCTTTTCCGAGAAACGGGAAGTACACTAGCTGTTTTCACTTCACTGCTCACACAAGAGCTATGTAGTCAGTAATCTTGGCTAGTCTATTTTATTATCAAACAGAATTTTCCCTCAAATTCAACATCACTGTCAGAATATATTCGAGAAAGGTTTACAACGTTAAACTTTATTCATCCTGGATTCAATAGCAAGTGTACATTCTTTGATCACGGATTTGCGAGTGCAAAACATTATAAAAGCACGGGACTGCAATTGTGTGTTCCTTGTCTGTGTAACCTCAGACCACTGAAAATATTCATTAGTGGTCTGAGTCTGAGTTGGAACACATCTCCGTTTATACAAGTGCTAGTTGTGTGTATTCACTAAGCCGTTTCAATATAATAATCATATGGACGTTTTATTTTCAACATCACGCAAACCATTGGCCTCTTTTCATGGTAGCGATTAGTCTATCTGCAAGACCTCGGATGTTCTTCCGATACAATACGACACACGACCGAACATCGCTATCGAGGATGGAACATCCAAGGCAAGCCCTCACTGCGAACTTCGTTCGCTTATAGTAATTAGTATCGAAAGAAAGCACGAACATCTAGCAGCAAGACTAGGTAGCGATTTGACAGACGCCAACAAAATCGAATTTTAGACTCTAATATTACTCTTCGCACGTACAGAGTACTTTTTATAGGATAATATCATAAAAAGTGAATCAGAGCAAGCATCTAACCTAGAGTCTAAAATTAGATTTTATCCGATAATGGATATTTGTGTAATGTCGCGTCTTCATGGGGTCAGGTGTAAAAAAGACGGGTCAAAGTTTGGAAATGTGCACTCAGAGAACTGCGACACAACTGCTGACAGAGAGTTCTCAAAGCATATTTCAGAGCTAAGGTGGCTATTGTCCTGCGTGTTCATTATAAAGCGGCCAAGTTCGCGTCACAACTACGACATTATACTAAACAATAAAGAATAAATAAGCCTTTGAAGTTTCTGTGCTCCTTCTATAAATACTTCCTATGAATCTGGCCACAGCTACTCATGTCCTAGTCTAGCTGCTAGACCTCAGGTGTTATTCCGAATTTACAATACGACAAGGATGGGCGTTCGCCATCACAGCGAACTTCGTCGGGAGAAAGCCCGAACGTCTAGCAGCAAGACAACTTTCAATAGGGGTCTGAGTGTCCATGCATACAATGAAAAGATGAAAAAGAAGATTATGCAAATACCCGACACTTCTTTATTTCTGTTGATATAGATGATGAGGCCAATTAACACATTTCTACCAGCTTAGCATATTAACTAACCTCGGAAATTCGAGGTTGGGAAGGTCACACTTTAGCATCGGAGAGAATTGTAATGGGAAGATGGATGGGGATGTGCCGCCTAAATGGGCCAATTTTCCACTAGAAAAGTTTTAAACATTGGTTCACTTTCCATGTACAGTATCCCTAAACATGGGGTATAGATAAATACACGTATCTCTTCCATGTTATCACATTCTCGAGTAAAAGGTAAAATCGAAAAAAAAGTCGAAATGGTGTCTGTTGGGATCTGGCAACTTTACAGTATTAAAAGTAGCGGTAAAACGTTCCCCGGTATAGCGCCCCCAATAATTCATAGGTCTGCAATCATATCACGGTTTTTGTGTACCTGATCACATGATCACTTGTCGCGAGTTGTCCATGTAAACATGGACAAACATTACCATCTTTTAATTTTTGCTTTATCTGTAATTGCAATGTCATAAATTAATATATATATATATATATATATATATATATATAACTCGGTGAGTATCAATCTGCTATAAGACAGTGCTCTATACCGCAGTGGCAGAGCGTAATAGTTTTGGTAGTACTGGAACTCTTTCTTGGGTGTAACTCTTTCTTGAGTTACACCCAAGAAAGAGTTCCAGTACTACCAAAACTATATATATATATATATATATATATATATATATATATATATATATATATATATATATATATATATATATATATATATATATATATAATGAATGCAAGAAGACGAGTTCGTTATTTTCATTTATGGATTTACACTACATTCCGTTTCACCAAAAGGATCATCAGGCGTATAGTTGAGCAAGTCGACTCGCTGACTGTGTGTAAAGTGTGAGGGTGTGTGTACAGTCACTGAGATGGGTCATTCACGGTTAGGTTTACACCAATCATATGTAAAGTAGTAGTATAAAGGGTGCACATCTTTAAGTAAGAACTTATTAGTATGCCTGCATTTGCTGATAAGTTCAGTTCTACTATTCAAGGTGGTCGATTTCTCGCCAGTTTAATTTGATAAAATAGTTTTCCCTCGGCGGTGTTATTGACATCGTTTGGCGGGTAACATTAGAGTAAGAGTTAGCTTGTTTGAGGACTGGCAATTTTTGTGGTTATTCCATCGGCTTTTGAATTTTGTGTTACTAACACCTATATTTTGTGATCTATGTTAGTGGTAACCGTTGCTTTGTATGCGATGCATTTTACGAGTCATTTTCCTGGAAGAGGGTATTCGTTTGGTTTTCTAGCAGTTACAGTTACTGTTTTGTATTTAGCTCGCTTTAGGGAGGATGGATATATTGTGTGCATTTATAACTTTACCCATGTTGTTCATGTAACTGTAGCTCAATTTAACGTTATTGCGGTTGAAGATGTTATGCAGTGAGCTTGATATAGGGCAATGCTTATCTATCTATGAGGGGCAGAAATTTTCTGCCGACGTTAGTTGCAACATGGTTACTGTTTATTAGAAACACTTGACTGTTTATTATTATTATTATAATATATATATCAACTCCCTCCATCTTCAGTGCAGAGATATGAGTTCAATTGACATTGTGTGTGTGTGTGTGTGTGTGTGTGTGTGTTGGGGTGTCTGCACTCCAAGTTGGCAAAGTGCCACGCACCAAACACGTGTACACAAACAAATAACTTTTAATTGACGGTATGGTTATTTTTGGAATTTTGAGCACATTTGCCTTTCCAGATGGAAATATTCCATTACGGTTTGACACCAAACACATTCAAATAAATGTCTGAAAATATACGAAACATATGTGAATATTTTTAAAATCAAAATATTAATGTGAACATATTTCTATTTTATACTCAAGTTCCCTTCTTCCATGGGACACAGACGTTTCGAACAAATCTCTTGTTCACCTACAGTGTCAAAGTGAATCTGACATTTCTGATTGGTGACAGTAATCTGCGTGTTTTGTCTTTCATTCTTTTGTGTAGAAATAGTATTATTTAGAGGAATTAGGAATTCAAAAAAGAGTCCGTACTTTGTTATTTAGTTCTCCTCAGAGCAGCGATTTGAATGATATGTCGTGTACTCGAGTGGAATTTATGGGCAGTATATTAACTTCCCTTATCATAAACAAATAAACGGTTGGCTGTTAGGTTAAACTTTGCTGCCCACATAATGTTCTGAGGGTCGATTTAATAGTCACCTCAAATGAACTCACGAACAAACATAAAGCGGATCGATAGGCTATCGACGCGAAGTCTGACATCACGTCATGTGTTCTTGTCAGCCCGGTAGAACTTACTGTCAACCTCGCGTCAAATCTTCATGTGGAGAACCGTGTCGTGTATACTGGGGGTACAAGTTTTAAAAGAACTTGACTATCTCATAAATACTGTAGCACATAGAGCGTCGGAGATGATGACAAGTGTGCCACTCTGAAGTCCAACAATAAACGGTAAGTTAGAAACTGTGCTTTAAAGAAGCTTAAAATTGAACGAAAAAATGTAAATTTGCTAGGGTAGTCGTTACCCAATTCATCTATATAACATTAGGGTTATCTGCAAGCTCTGACACTGGGTCGCGTCGTCAGCTAAATTATGGTGCAAGATTCACTATCCGCATTCCGACAGCAACGTGCATTTTAAAACTATGATAGCGTATATTGATACATATGTATAAAGCTCATGTATACTTTAACAGTTTCTAGGAGGGTACACAACATACATCATGGATTATAGACACCGCGGGAGAGCGTTTTGTGGAGAGGTTTTTCTAAATATTGTGATAATGTTGTGACTACAGTATTGATATCAACACCTCACACGTACATGGCAATGGTGGTATGTCTACTCAAGTCAGATCACGCCGCCTGGCTTCGTTTATCTCAACAATACAGACATGGGCAAATGTCAACCTATTCCATTTGGCATCCAGGGATTTAAAACTTATATTCGTCACACTTTTGAATATTTTTTTCCCCTAGAGTATACGAAAGTAAAATTTGATTTTGTCATTTAGTGGCGTTCTCGCCTGGATACGTTAAAACTTACAGTTGCGGAGGTTGTTATGACTAGCTACCATGGTAACCCGGTGTCAACATTACAATGATAGATCCCATATATCCGTATTGGTATATTTGAAAGTCAGGCCATGGAGCTAGCGACGAAAGGTTTTCACTTCTTCGGTCTATTCACGTCCCAATCTGTCTCCAAACAGTGGAGGCGTGTTAAAGTGCGAACTATGCTATTTAAAGTACCATGCTATACTAACTGACTGATACGGTGAATGGGGTCGAAGTATGATGCCTAAGTTGTTGTGATCGATGGCTTGTAATAAAAAAACTAAACGGTACACTTTGATAATTCATAAGCAGGCTAATGCAGCGTTGAAGTCTCTCAGCTCCACTTTCCGAGTATCATTTCAGTTGACTTAATTGTGCTCGACAATGTGTTTAATGCAACATAGCTAATAATATTTATTTACCTGTTAAATTTTAATTAATGTATACTTTAAACCATGAGTTTGCAATGTCACAGCATATAGTTAAGTATTAAACACATTCCAATTTACAGCTTAGTGATTACTCAAAAATCAACTTTGTGTTAAAGCCATCAATATTTCCTCTGTACAATGCTTCATAGATATTTCGCACACTGTCTGATAGTCTTCTTATTAGGAGAACGACTGAACAAAATTCTGTACGCTTTGTGGTATTGTAAGTTATTTAGGAAAACGATAGATTATTTCTTATTATTAATAAAGTCTCTCCCGAATATTAAATTAACATGAAACCTCAAAAAATATTGTGTGGTTCCCATTACGCTCAGTTTTAGAATAGGTAGGGGTAGGTAGATTTTTTTATCATATGTGAGTGTCTAGTTCGGGTAGTTATGTTTTCCATCGTTTTCCATATGGTCTCTGTGTTATAGTGGTTTCTTCTCATCAGATGTACAGCCATTACAGATTGGAAGAACAGTTTTATATTGATTTATTTTTAAGTTGATGTCAGTTTCCACATTTATTCACTATTTCTCGCGAGGCTTCACAATTTTCGCAAATATAATTTCCTCGCATACACAAAACAAAAAGTTTAGGGTCGGCAGTGAAAAGGTGGGGTCGGATAACTGGAACCAAATATTTTTTTCTCGGGCCTGAGAGCTGCAGCATGAAAGTGGCTTTAATGGATAAAGATAGGGTGCGTTGAAGAACGCTTTAATAGACTGTCGTCTACTTCAACTGACTTTACGTTAGCTACAAATTAATGTATCTCCTTTACTCTCACACGGCAACAACTCTATCGTTGGTTTGCTAAGTAAGAATTACTTTTAAGAATGTATGTATTTCATTTTACCAACTCAATCAAGAAACGTTAGAGGAAGTGAATATGTATGTATGTATGTATGTATGTATGTATGTATGTATGTATGTATGTATGTACGTACGTATGTATGTACGTATGTACGTATGTACGTGTGTATGTATGTATGTATGTATGTATGTATGTATGTATGTATGTATGTATGTGTGTGTGTATGTATGTATGTATGTATGTATGTATGTATGTATGTATGTATGTATGTATGTATGTATGTATGATATGATGATAATGATATCAAGATTAGCAGTTCAAAATTGTGAAGTACCTTTGATCTTTATATAAGTATGTCATGGCCAATAGATCTACTCCAGAGTGATTACTCCTAAATCAGATAACTTTGTAGCCCGTGATGAAAAACAAGATTATTTTTGTCGCAGCAGTAAATTGATTTTTTTTTACATATGTATGCATTGTCAGCTATATATTGTGAGTCATCAAGGTGACATTTTCTGTCATAACCAACAATATACTAGTATAGTAAACATATTATATCAGTTTCAAGGCTAAGTTTACCCTCACAGCAGCGGCACATTAACTGATTTATTGGCGTGTTTATTTAAATGGTGTTTTGGAGCACTTGACACTTGGTAGCGTGACTCAGTGTACTTGAATATGGGCCTGCTAATATAAGGTTTTTGACCGCAATAAGAAACATTCTCCAGCGTATTGTTTTAGATTTATACAATCGTATTCATTTAACTCTTTCTTCAAATTGATGTTGTGTCTGTTGGCTCATTGTAGTCACACACTGTGGCCGATATACATTGCCCTACCCAGGACTAGAACACTGTGCGTCATCTCCAAATAACGACCACTTTTATATACCACGCATTTGTTTATATTGTATTTTTTCCGTCACGTTCTTGTGAAGAAAGTTTCAGTTCTCTACCGGAAAGTCAAAAACAAGAACATGCGAAGCACTGAATACGAAAGATTGAGCGGGAAATTTTTCGCGCTCGTTTATCACCATTATAGATTTGTCGGGAGAATTGAGCAATTGTTCGCTAAAATTTTGGATGGATTTTCATCGGCGAGAAAGTAGTTGTAGTTTGCAGCTATCGGAAGCTGTAAAGCGTTAACATTTCGTTTCAAATTGAATTTTTGTTCATCGTGTCGTCGTCAAAATACATGTAAGTAGCAATTACAGGCTAACAGATATTTAACGAATGACTGGTGATGTGAAACTATATATCACACTATTTATCGCCGTGTCACATCCGAGAATGACGTCATTGTATCAGTTCATATCGTAGGTGACAAACTAACACAGAATAGGTCAAAGTGGATGTATATGGGCGATAGCAGACGATCAAATTCCGTTTCAACATAATAAACTGCACTTGCAGGACACAATATACTTTCTTTTACACACTTCAACCGCAAAAATTTCCCCGCCTAAATTTTTACCGTCAAAAGCTTAAGTCTACGGGTTTTTAGCAATTATTTCGTATCTCAACTATATTTTGGTTTATAATATATTCATGGCGATGTTTTATAAAATGATGTATGCTGAGGGTTTAAAGTGACAAAAATTAGATGTATTTCACAATTTTAGTCAAAAGTTGTGGGTTTCGAAATTTCTGTCGTATCTCAAATGCATTTTGGTTTAGAGTTATGACAACGGTCCCTAGTAATAAATAATGTGAAAATTAGTACACTGAAATAAGAAATATTTCCCAAAAAATGAAGTCCCTATATATATCTATACACTATATCTGATACCTAGCAAAATTCTGAAAGTTTATTGAATATGTTGGCGTATCTCAACAATACTTTGGTTTGCAGTCGTTCATCCTTATTGATAAAATGGCGCTAAACTAATGGTTTTCAAGTGACTCAGAAATATTTCCATTTAAGTCCTTGTCTTTTCAATCATGTGTCTGGTACTTACCGAAGTATCTAAAAAAAAACAAATCAATAATCTGTGTTTATCACTTTTTTTGGCGCGTCTCGACTTTACTATGAAAAGCGATAAGTTAGAATACGTTTCTATAAAAAATCAAGTCCCTATTTCTTTCGTGTAGACATTGCAATGTCTTTTGTTTAGCGTTTAAATAGCTCGTTGAGAAAAAACGAATGAAGTCCTCATTCGTGGCACCTGTCACGCCTTCTTCGTTACATTATGACACAACGTTCGATATATTGAACGATTTATTATGTCGGTGCTTGCTTTATGATAATATAATTACTTTTAATGGTCTAAACTCGATCCTGTGAGTGAACGACCGGAGAATGTTTCCATTTACATAGATTGATCGAGTCCACCCTGCAATTCAAATAGTGTCGAACTGGGGTCATCGTCTGGGACGATGTTACCACGAGAACGGCTTTTGTTATTGGAAACGAACTAAACAAGTGTGTTTTGGCGCACTTTTTTGTGGTTTCTGAGTATGTGTGATCGATATATAGAGGTTTAGAAGATTTACGATGATGGCTTATTCAAGTTATTGAACTTAACGTTAATAACAGTGTCTTTTCAATGTCAAGATAACGACTTCAAGTTGATATCGTTGGTGGCGCTGTAACAGAGCGAGTGCCATTGATGAAATCGTCTGATGTGTTTTTAGTCAGTGAAGTAATGTAACGTCTTTGAAACAAACTTTTTAAAACTTTGCTGTTACTTTGTTCAAGAAAAATCCAACTCATTCTCACATGAATTTAAAACAAAATCATGATTCACCATACAAATCTTTGAAATAGAGGTCAGAATGTTGTCAAAATTATCTAATTTCGCCGTTTTCCCCGACTACTGGGGTCATCTCTATATATCACACATTCTGAGTGAGCAATGAATGAAAACAGAAGTTGTGATTTCAGTAGCTACCACTAGTATATTCCAGGTCGCCATCTGACCTTCAAGTAAGTTCATTGTGCATGTGGAGTACTTTCACCGTCAAAGAAAATCGATCAAAATATCAATTTTCTACAATATTTTGATAAACATCAACTTTATAATCGACTGGCGGCACAATTCTGATCCTAAGTTAATAATTCAGTATGCTTCTTTGATTTTAAAACTAAGAAGTGAAACAAAATCTTTGCAATTTTCCAAAAAAAAATGTTTATGCAGATCATCACGGAAGCGCCCTCTTTTCTCGATATGGATTCAAGTGTTCAGTAGATTCGATTTGTGTATTAGGCAAGTTCATTACATTAAATCATAGACAAGTAATAAAAACTTACTGGTACTTGTCTGTGATTAAATATCACATTCGGTCATAGACCCTTCACTTGAGTCTAATGATTCGGCAGACAAAAAACAAAACGTTGTTGAGTAGTTTTTCGATTTAACCGCCACTGTGACAATAGTTTCAATGCAATCAAGTCAATAGGAAAAAATTCTGGCATCTTTTAAGTAATGGTTAAAAGTGGGGGAAAATTACACCCTCGATGCATATAAAACACGGTTTAGTTTTCTAAATTAACATTATTTACACATTAAGCTGTCAGTTATTAAGAGAAAATTAATGACAATGCGCAATGTGGAATGCTAACGACCCGATGTTAAACTCGAACAAAAGAAACGTTATCACTCGATGTAAAGGTTTGCGTACGCCGTAAGCATTGTCTTCAAAGTGAATTAAAAGTTTATTTACAAATGGAAGTAAATCAGATGTTCTAGGTGGCAGAGTGTTGATCTTGAAGCCAAGGAGCTACGTAGTATTTCCAGACGCATATATACGTCGCTAACTCACAGAAGGTCGGTGTAGTTATACGTTGTTATATAATCTGGTATCGATAGGTGTAGACTGATAGTTCTCTTAGAACTCATGTGTGTCAAACTGGGGATTCGGTGTCGGTAAGTATACAAAAAGGTTACTCGGGCTGTCACATACCATGGATGTATTTAATAGGGGAGATGTACTAGCAGGGACCACTGATGTAAAGCAGGGACGGAGTATATATACTCTAAGATCACTAAATGAGATCATGGAAGTATAACCCACGTGGGTTATACTTCCATGATGAGATATACTATACATACTCGTATATGTTGTAACATAGACCATGGAAGTATAATCCACGTGGGTTATACTACCATGCATAGAAAATTGAGAGACACAGAAAATAGTGTTCTTTTGAACTGGCTTAAAGAAGGCCTGTTTCAGAGATTCACAGAGTCGTACTGACTTTAGGCCTATCTGGCCTCTACTGTTAGTTCTGTGCTAAGTTAGTCACGAGGTTCCTGTACTACAGTCTCTCTCTCTCTCTCTCTCTCTCTCTCTCTCTCTCTCTCTCTCTCTCTCTCTCTCTCTCTCTCTCTCTCTCTCTCTGTCTCTCTCTCTCTCTGTCTCTCTCTCTCTCTCTCTCTCTCTCTCTCTCTCTCTCTCTCTCTCTCTCTCTCTCTCTCTCTCTCTCTCTCTCTCTCTCTAGTGCAGAATTCTTTCCTTATAATCATAATGCAAGAGTTGGTTTTCCCACAGTTTATCCAGACGACTTTCAAACATCCATATAGTTGATGATGATACGTCACTATCACGTTACACGTGACTATAGGCTATGTATATCACTTGACAATTGTTAACAAGCAACCGTACATAAGTAGAATGTTTCTAGCTAGTCATTACACATTGAAGTCTCTTTCGTTCCTAGTTTACACGTGCAGTTCTTGGGTAGGAATAACTTTCATTTACTTTTACAATTACCGTAAGTTTTCTGAACAATGACCAGTAGTATCACAAGTACGGGGTACCACTGTAACGTTTTGTATTCTACCGGGTGTATGTCATTCCGGGTCAAATGCTAAAGTGCTCTTTTGCTGTAGGCCTAATGGAAGAGAATTGAAACGGTGGGAGTGGTTTTGTACTTATGTGATGTGTGTGTGTGCCAGGGGATCGCAGACACTGTAAAATAGCAAAACTACTTTGAGTCATATTCTAGAACAAGTTAGTTAATTGTATCTTATTTTGACATGGTAAAGTTAATGATAATTAGTTTGTCTACAGTGACATAACCACCAGCGGGCCTTTGACATCACTCAGACTGTTTTTCCATCATTAGACTACATATCAGATATGTATACGTACTGAACATTTCGACTTCTCAGTACTATAGAAATATAATCGAATGAATGCTTTAATTTGTAACTCCATATTCGCAAACTTTAGGTAGATTAGGCCTCTTGTCTTTGCACTCGAGAGCATCATCTCTCCTGTATAGCTGGGCAGTAGAGAAATGAGTTATAATTACAGACATCTGAAATTGGAAATTCTGTATTTTTATTTTTCAAATGATCGATGAGGGCGCATTCGCTTGAGATTGAAAATTGGGAGAAAACTCTATACAAGAATACGACGATTTTTGACTAACAAGCTGACGATGTCGGTTTTCAAAGACAACAGTAAAGCCTAAGAAATGCAGTTCCGTGGATTTTACGTGAAACTAAAGGCGCGAATAAAGAAAGAAAGCAAACGGCTTCTGTGTCCGGAAATTAGAACGCAACGATCAGTTTGTTCAACGACTAGGCTTTGTTCAGAGTTTCGTACAAATTGGTAATGTCTGAAGAAAAAAAAACATAGCGATCGTTTTTTTGACTATAACATTCATAAGTGTTGCGATATCCACACACGCAAACAGACAATTGTAATGTTTAGCCCTTCCTTGATCATTTGTTCCGTCTACGAGTAACGAGTTGTTTCACAGATCGATGCGTGATCGGATTGACAGGCGGGCTTTTAAAGGAATTAATTGCAGTGTGTGAACGCTCTATTGAACAACCAAGCATAGCAGCTGAACAGAAAATATCATGTTTTCTCGGCGATGTGTGTATTATGTTTGGTTACCATGACAACTAACAATCCAACTCACACGATTCGACTATTGATTTTAAATAGGGTCAAAATATGTAAATATCTCGCGTTATAGTCTCCTTACCGTTACGGTGGGTCTTTTTTATGTTATATAGCATCATGCCAGTGGAATCGCCTGTTTTCATATATAGGTTCGTTCTGTACATTTGCGAGGTAGAGTTGATGAAACAAGAATAAGGGAAGTTGTTGTGTTGAAGGCCGAGGTAGTTAACACCTATTAAGCGTCAATTGACGCGCAACGCCTTTTTACCGTTTTTCAATTCATCTGGGGTTAACATAGTACGTTCTGCAATGCGTGGAACAATGCTGATACACACTACCACGCTGCACGACTTTGTTAAAAGTGTGTAGAGACGTACAAGCTATGACTCCCATATTCTGCCTTGTACCGTGTTATTGTGTGTACCAATGATGTAGGGTGGCGGTGGAGGTATACGCCGGATGATCATTGGGATAGAATGAATCAAGGCGTTACATACGTCGGACTAAGTAAGTAACACATTTATGGCAGTTTTTTGTGTACATCTGACAGCATTCTTGTAGTATCACTCTGGTAGTTGTATTTTAGATACAATTTGGATCGTTAGGGTTAAACATATCAAGTTGCAGACACGTTGATATAGTGTATGTGGCCGGTCCTCGTGTTGTCAGTATATACAACTCAATTGGCTTCATTTATCTTACACGATTGTTGCCATAAAATATTACACAACTGATACAATTAATTATTCAGCATTTAATGCGATGATTCAAAATGAAAAACTGACAAACTGTAAGTATATCCCCTTCGAAAGACATTGAGGGTTTTTTCGTGATAAAAAGAGAGGAAATTTCACCTTTATCATGAGAATACCGAAATCTGCTTCTTTCCAAGCGTCTGAACAAGGCAAAGGTCAAATTCAATATCATTTCTTATAAGTCATTTCAGGTTAGACGTCTGCGCACTGTTCTCAAACAGATGATGATTATTCTATAGGTATACGTGCCCGCCGGTCAGTACACTATGCACTTAATATCTGTCTTCTCTTTAGTAACCATGGCAACGATAAAGGTATTCTATTTTAAGATATATAGCTTACAGCGTTAAGTTATCTTTATTGACTGTCTTTATTGAAAATACCATTTCTTTTGCGTAAGCTGTCTAGATGATATGATTATTATTTCACGTTACATCTACAATTTCCCGACTGGCCATTGCAGGGTAATATATGATACTGATTATTTCGTAGACATTATAATTATTAGTGTCGCCCATTTCATGTTACCGTTCACTGTCTCTGTTTGATACAACCAACCAAACAGAAACTAGTCAGAAAATGTACATGCTACACTTTGAGATAACATGATTGAATGAATAGTTTTTGTGTGACATTTTGTCTGACTGGAAATGAACTAATGCGTTATCACATGCAGCCATCAAATGCAGACGACAAAACATTGGCGCCCAAGTGTCTGCGTCTAGTTGTAGTGAATTTAGATAAAATGTAGGCTGAGCATGCAAAAACTGTGATTTTCTAGTAGAATGTGCAGTTTCTGATTGGTTTCTGCGTGGTTACATCAAACAGACTAGAGTGAACAGTAACATGAAATGAGCAGTAATTCAAATTACATGTTTAGCGAAATCCAGTTTTGTGGTAGGATATTGGAGCGGTATATATCACCTCCTTTGCCGAACTTGAAGCAAAGTTGACATCCGACATCTAGATAGTGACACGGACTACTAGATTAAAAACCTAAAAAGTTCTTTTGTCTGTGGTTGTCACAGTGTGGTTTCAGCCTGAGTCACCTCAAAGTAGCTGGTTGAGAGGACTATAAATAACAACTCAAGCAAATTCACGAGATAAATCGTTTTATTTATGGCTGTCTAGCTTTCAAAATGAAATTGATAATGGCTTCTCTCAACGTTCTGCATACAACTAATAACTAAGGCTGAAATACGAGGACATTGAGCACGCGCAGTATATATATATATATATTACTATTCCGTGGTTTTCATTATAGGTTTGAGGTGGTCGTCTTCCAAAATGACGCACATGATAAAATAACAATAATGCAAGTCTCGATCGGAAACAGCATGATCAATAAGGCCTAAAAATAATTGTGTGGTTCCGATTACTCTCAAATTTAGAAAAGGTGGGGTAGGTATATTTTTTTTATGAGTGAGTGTCTAGTTCAGGTAGTTATGTTTTCCATATGGTCTCTGTGTTATTGGTTTCTTCTAATAAGATGTACAGCCATTACAGATTGGAAAAACAGTTTTATATTGTCTTTTTAAGTTGATGTCAGTTACAGCATCCAATATTTCTCGCGAGACTTCACAATGTTTTTGATTTTTTTCTCGCGAGACTTAACAATTTTTGGGGATTGATTGATTTTTTCTTGAATATACGTAAACAAAAGTTTAGGGTCGGTAATGAAAAACTAGGTGGGGTCGGGTAATCGAAACCAAACGATTTTTTTTGTAGGCCTAATTGATGACATGGATTTTGAAGAATAACACACAGGCAACTATTCTCAGTTGTACACGAATCGACATTGTTTAACAAGTGATAAAGTTTATTGCGTATTAAAAATACACAATCAAATTAGACAAAGTTTATAAAACTAAAATCTTGTTGTGAAACTTTAATTTTAACTTCTATTGAATACGTGTAAGCTTATATATTATTGCAGCACTACATAACATGTTTTATGATAATGATCATTATGAATTTAAACTGTAGCTAAATTGTATGCCTGTGGATATAGCTATTGTTTGAATGGTCATTAAGGACGGATGTTACATTTTCATCTCGTTAACGAGTCATGTTATACTGAGTATCTGCTAACAAAGTAGATTGCAAACCGTCGTTTCATCAAGGTTTACCTTGGATGATGTCTTAGTAGGCCCAATCAATAACATATGTCAATTTATGTGTGACAAAAGATAGACAAAATGGTAACCTGAAAACAATAGCACTTACTTCGTCTTGGCCGAAAAAACTTCCTGATCATAAACATGACATTTACATATGATACTACATACATACATACATACATACATACATACATACATACATACATACATACATACATACATACATACATACTTGTACTCCGGCTGGGCGTTAAATTTTCGACTGACAGTTACAAATGAGGCTATTGACCAATCAGGGAAAGGCGTGAAGACCGGTGTATCAGCAGAGTAGCAAATTTATCAAATGTCGGTGGCGGGAGTGTATTTGCTGTGTATGAGATCCAATTAATGGCATCCAGGGAAGAGTGATTAGACACAGACAATCATAACAAAAACATGACCACTGACTGTGACTGAACAGATAAGACTTCCATTCACAAGTTGAACACTATTTTCACGTCTGTTCGTAATAATAAAAATTACACTCACTAGTTGCATACACATGATGGATGTGATTGTATTGAGTAGTTTGTAATATGAATGTCCTACATAATAATATCAAGCAAATACATAGTGGTATGAAATACACTGTACATTGGGATGTAATTTCTATTTTTGTCGTGCAACATAGCGATACAGTAACGTGTGTGACATTGAATGTTGACACAGGCTGTATTCAGTTTGTTGACACCTGTCAGCTTCGATTGGAAGTCACGTTGGCGCCAGGGTGTCTTGTCGAAAATCAAAATATAAACATTGAGTGTATGAAGTTTTTCCTGGAAAGAATATGACACCATTGAATTATTTGCCGGGGTACAAGATAAATACCATCCGGGCAATACACTCCTCCTACGTCGGCGTGTATTTACCCGGACGACATTTATTACTTGTATACATACATACATACATACATACATACATACATACATACATACATACATACATACATACATACATACACGTACGTACGTACGTACGTACGTATAATGTCGGTTTCACTGTATCTCGAAATAAACATGCTTCCGGGACACAGTCAATATCTCATCTTGCAGAGAACACGTTATGGTTGTGTTTTATTGTTTGCTATTTTAGAATAGAATTATAATTGACAGATATTATAAAAAATACATTTACTAATACAGACGTAACGTATACGTCATGAAGAGTTGTTTCGTTCAAATAGGAGATCTAGAGTTGCTATCTGATCCTGACTCCCAAACGTCACCGAACACTTCGTTACACCGCGACAGGGTATTAATATCATAAAAACTAACACACACCGTGAATAACGCAGACAGATTCATATGTGTCTTCGTTCAATTGACAACGGTCGTGAACAAATTTAAGCTGTCAATGTACTCAGCCATATTGGAAACTTTACGAAAATGATCGATATGTTGAAAACATTATTTTTCCGTTCATTATTATATCAAATGGCAGTTTTCTTCAAAATTGTCTTGAAAATTTACAAATGGTTGCTATAGAATTTTGCAATAATAGTTGTTTCGGACGCATGCGCATCCATTTCGGTCAGGTTATTGTCCTTACTCGTGACGCGCGTGCACGCATGTACGTTCCAGCCATGTCCTAATTACGCTAATTGACGGTTAACAAATGGGTTCAAAAATGCTAAGTTTGACGGAAAAAAAACATTTAAGAAGGAAGCAGGCATATGTACACGTATAAATGATATATTGCTTTTTCCTCGGAATTCTATATACACTCTGCTCGAGGGTTCAATGTACTACGTAATATGTTGTAGACCGAATTCACATATAAAATTGTGTCACCGAGCTAATGAAATTTACAGTTATCTGCGTCAACTATACCGTTGGGAGACGGCTTACGTGATGTGTTTATTGGACTATTCAGCGTTATTACCTGCGGCTTATGATCAAATAATTGCTTGACAACGCCTCATTTTTTATAAGTATAGGAGATGGTATCATTTCATTAAATATAGCATACACTGCATCTCAGAACCAGCCTGAGAACAGACCCCCCCTGCATGCATGCATACATACATACATACATACATACATACATACATACATACATACATACATACATGCATACATGCATACATACATACATACATACATACATACATACATACATACATACATACATACATACATACACACATACACACACACATACATACATACATACATACATATATACATACATACATACATACATACATATATACATACTCATACATACATACATACATACATACATACATATATACATACTCACACATACATACATACATACATACATACATACATACATACATACATACATACATATACATACATACATACATACATACATACATACATACATACATACATACATACATACATACACACACACGTGATTGTAAACACAACATATATTCATAATATTTTTACTTTTGACATGCCTATTGTCACGTGAGAAATAATTGTTACCTTCTAACCATCTGCATTCATCTCAACTTCTAGATATTTAAAAATTACAAAGACACGTGACAATTTCATCGATCGTCAAAGGGAATTATATTGATAGATGACAGCTTTACAATGACGAGTGTGAATAATCGAACAAATGTCTTTATTAGATTGAATGAATAAATTATGCAAATCTTTCAATTCGGAAAAGGAAAAGGACTCGGAAACATATTAAAGCATTCAGTGTTTATAAAATATCCTCGGGACATGGCTATATCTTCAAAACGGGCATTACTAAAGATACACGCTATAGAAAGACATAAGTATAAAAGTATTCAAAAGTCAAATACAATTATATAGTGGATATCTCCTTACCTCTGAATTAAAACAAGATTCTCCAGAGACTGTTACCATATACATTGACCCTTGGGCATACGTAGAAGATTTAATGTGAATAGAACATATATATTATTTGGCTAATAGGTATTATGATATTTTCCATATCTAACTAACCTTATGAATTTTATTGATCTCTAATATTTCTAAAAGAACCTAAACAGTGCCAACAAGATTCATTTATCTGACGAACACCACCATAGAACTGGAACTATGCTATACGGGGTTTCATAATTCAAAATTTAAAATGTACACACTTCTCCGAAAAATACAAACAAACAAACAAACAAACAAACAAACAAACAAACTAAAAAAAAAATTATCAATGTGACGTCGCTCGTGGTGTGTTTATTCAATATTTAAAATTAGAAACGATCGCCTGTATATCATTCTGTCACGTATGACGAAGTAATGTAATTTATACTGGGAAATAGCTCAAGGATGTTTATCAAAAAAAGACACGGCAATGAACTCACAAATACAGAGTAAATTTAATAAAAAGAAAGTGATATTTATAGATTGCATTCAGTAGAACTATGTCCGAACCTTCAATAGTAAAGCGAACGTTGGCGTAATTAATTCCAAACCTTGAGATTTAGCATTGAATGCACTGTGTTTGCCTGTTGAGTAGTTTTGTTATGTATTTCCATACGATCTCTCTGCCCCTCTGCCTCTCTGCACACGTACACACTTGCTACTGTTATTACCCCCCCCCCATTAAACGTATAAATCGATGCACGCACTGTGACGCTACGACACTGTCATATTATCCGTACCAATAGTTAATCCTAATCAACTTGAACCGTGCCACTTAATTCCCAGACCAATCCTCTAAACTATTACTCGACTCATTTTGTCTAAATGTCCAGGTCAAAGTTCAAGTCAAGGTTCGTTTCTTCTCCTAGCTAGTAATTCTGTTCAATTACTAAATTGCTTGCATTGTACCATACCATACCATACCATATCATACCATACCATACCATATCATAGCTAATAATACCACACATTGCCAGGTGCTTTCCGGTAAACTATAAATAATGGATGATGTTCTCACTCTAATCCCTCTCGCCCCATTTTTTACGACAGCGGAAGACGTTCTCCATTAGGAAATTAGAAAATCGCGCGTAGGAGACTTCCGTAAATTTCCACGTAAAATGATGAAAAAATATTACCCTGTGTTACTAATTTCCTGTTTTTTTCACTAAATGCGTAGAGCTGTGTTACACTGCACAGTTCTGCGATAGCGATATACACGACACTACTTTGTTATCCACGCATGCGTATGTATATTGTGTGTCATTTCGTGCTTCTGCAATAGTTCGCTAAAACTGACAGGCCGAGAAGTGTTCTCCCTTGTAGATCTTTTCATAACTCCGCACCTGGCTACGCATAGACACAGGTAGGACCGCTCAAATACACATTAGATCTAAATGGCTTAATCTTGTGTAAATTTTGACGACAGTTTAGTTTCACTTCATCATGACTTACAGATGACATTATACATTTTGGAGTATATTGAATCGCATGTAAGTAAGCTTACATGTGTACAGTTTTGTATTTTATACGATGGCGACACCTTAAGAAAATGTACGTAGAAAAATAATTGGCGCGGACCGAAATTGCATGCTGATTTTCATAAATTTTATGCTGTCATATTGTGTGTACAGAATCTACAAATACAGCTGTAGTCTATACTCAATTCGATATACGTCATGACATACAGACAGCACTATTAGTAAGTAAATTCACCTGAGGACAAAACTACATTTACCAACATTTTCTGTTAGTAGTCATCTAGGCTGGCCTACTACAACGGTATCAGTTTCCAAGCTGTATCTTTGGTCATATTGAATACAAAATTTTGAATATCAAAATTAATTATAACAAAATTTCATTTCACTAGCCTTTCAGAAGTATTCAAAGTCCCAGACTTCTATTATTATAATTGAGTGGGGCTTCATTGAACATTTCTCTAGATAAACAACAGCTGTCTTATAAAGTATATTCCCTTTATTCAAACGTTCTAGTTTCCACGCTGTTACTCGGGAACTATTGACGGAGTAACGTGGATCAATAACATCATCACTTTAATTGTACGTGCGCGGATTTTTCTGTGAGACTTGTAAGGACCCGACATCGTTATTCTTATAAACTTTGAAAATATCCGATACTGTCTGAATACTGTTGATGCAGCTAAAAGTACTAGAAAAATGTATTTGGGCATATGAACGAACGAATGAATGAATGAATGAATGAATGAATGAATGAATGGATGAATGGATGGATGGATGGATGGATGAGTGGGTGGATGGCTGGATGTATGTATGGATGTATGTATGTATGTATGTATGTATGTATGTGTACTGTGTATGTGTGTATGTGTGTATGTGTGTATGTGTGTATGTATGTATGTATGTATGTATGTATGTATGTATGTATGTATGTAAGAATGAATGAATGAATGAATGAATGGATGAATTCGAATGCAACTTATTTTGATAACCAGATCACAAATTTAAAATAAGCTACATTTTCAAAGAACACACATATGATACAAATAAACAAAATGAATACAAAAGAAAAAGTACATAATATACTTTTGGTTGGTAACATAGAAAGGGTATACTTTACCCCAACGTGACAATCTGCCTGGCTTTAATTTTTCTAAGTTTGATATACTTTGTAAGTAGAAATGGTGGTCGAAAGTTACGGTGACTGCCGAACCAAATTTGGCCACATTAACCCAGTTGTATTATTGGGGATCTGGTAGGATAGAGCAACTTTTTTGTGGATAGAGGTTGCTCTGTGAAGAATTCATTCTATATACTTTAAAATGCATGATCTGAGGTATGACATGCTCTCTAGGGAACTGGAGAAAGTACAGGTTGTGGTGCGGGAGGCGTTATATATCTGTTTTAGGGGTAATAATTGTGACAGAGCTTTGACTTTGAACGTAGTATAAAGCTGTATGAAACATTGCATTTTAAGCAATGCGCGTTGTCAGGAATCTTAAACATCGACATTAAACAGACCCGCAGAGTGGGGAAATATGTAAATGTAAGAATATTACAATTTACTGAAACAACGCCGTAGTTACATTCTCACCAGATTTAAGAAACATGTGTGTCCCTCTGTAAAAGTTGTATCAAATAGTTTCGGTACGAGGTGCAGTCGCGGCAGAGAGTTCTATCTTAAAGTTTATTCTTGCGAATTGGCGAATTATTATTGTATTATCATGCTATTAACGAGTCGCCACAGTATGGCCCAGGTTTTATCAACTATGCGAATCAATGTGGATAAAAAAACTAGATACACCCACCAATGGCATCAATAGAAAACAGTAACATAGCAACCAGTAGTCACCAGTACTCAACAGCTGGCTGAGTGTAATATTCATACCATTCCAAGACAAGAACACTATTTTGCATGACAATAACCACTGTCTTCAGTAAGTAAGAGAACTTGATTTGTTTGACAGAACCGGAGACCCATTTGAGAATATTTGGGTCAGAACTGTATGGTTTATGATATTATTTATATATAGAACCTCAGTGTAAAGTTGTATATACATTTTGTATATATGCCTGATTTTAGCACAGTACCGTTTTCGTGATTGTGATGTCTTTTTTTCATATATCGGGGTGACAGTTTAATTTAAAAAACTCTCTCCACAGTTTCAAATCCCTAACACCATGGTACTATGCTCGTAAGCCAATGTTGTACGTTATGTATGTTCGTTCGTTGATGTTGTATTGTGTTGTGTTGTGTTGTGTTGTGTTGTGTTGTGTTGTGTTGTGTTGTGTTGTGTTTACTTTATAGCAAACAGACTTTAGTTTTTGTTTTCTCAATCATGAATCATTTTGTAATCAATTTTATTTTTTCTTCCAGAGTTCTGAAGTTTTGGAATCAATATTTGGTCCACGTACCTATTCAAAGGATTCAAAGAATATCCAATCACTGTGACGTCATTTTACACCTAAAAACCGATAAATAGTCATAATGACTAGCGGGACAAGCCTTGTTCGCCGAGACGTAGAGGGATACTATCGCAAACAGTTATTACGTACTGCTCAGCTCCAGTTTCGTAGCAACAAACGTCACAACAACGAGCTAAAAAGAGAAATCCGACATCTCGAACGCGGAAAGAGAATTCGCGAGAGAGAACTTGACCAAGAGGAAACGCGATACCTTGACAAGCTTATTTCGCTATTTCAAAAACGATGCGAAATTGCGCTAGAAAAGAGCGAAACCGAGGAAACATTTACTTATAATCCTGGCAGTCCAGTATCTAAGTTATTTGCTGGCTTGAAAGAGAAAGCTGAGAGGGAAGAATATGAACGAACGGTGAAGGCGGCAAGAATGAATCGGCCGGGAACAGCGCCCCCAACGTGTGGGATACGCACCCCTTTTCGAGGAACAATAAACGGATTCCGAACCCCGTCTCCGCACCCAAAACCGAATGTTGCTTGGAGTGATTTACCGAATGGTAATTATATTTCCAAGACAAAAGAAACTTCAAACAAATTTACAAATCCGACCGAAAACGGATTTTTAAGTTCTGGGGATGAAAACGAAGGGGATAAAGTCAGAACGGAGAAAAAGACATATGTATCCCCATCACCACCTAACTATCAACGTCGGGGTTCGACCGGTGCCATGTCTGACAAGAGAATTCACCACCGATACGGAGATAGGTATAGATATACGTCAAACCAAAGCGATCGAAAATATCGCGCCAAAAATAAACAGCCTCGTATCGTGCTTGGTAAGGACGACATGTTGTTACCGGAATCACCAAAACCAAATCAATCGCGTCCAGATAAGGCGCCAAATGAGCCAACAGCTATCATATTTGTACACGTGTACCCAGAAGATGAACTGAACTCATCGACTGTCAAACAGCAAAACGGTCCTGGGGATACGGAAACGACGGACATCAAGGCCGCGCCTCAAATTAAAGCAGAAGTCGTTAAACGCCAAATCTCTGTCAAGGTTGAAGCTGTAAAAGATAGCCCGAGAGTGACAAAAACCCAACACGAAGATGCTACTGCTACTACTACTGCTAACACTGAAGATATAACTGTCTCAGAAAACGTAAAGAATGCACTTGTGTCAGAAGATACACGTATTGATGACGAAACCCGTAACACTAGTAAACAACTTGATAGCAAAACGGAGTTAGTAGTAAAATTTGTCGAATCTGACCAGAACGACCAAATGGATCAAAGACGGCCCGCGTCTGCAGCTGAATTGAGAAGAGGTCAATACAGACCAAATTTGAAAACAATTGAAGAGAGACATGGTAATTTAAAACCTCGACCGAAGACTGCTATACCCAAGTACGGTGGACGATCATCAAGTTTGCAAGCCACGAGTATTGTTACTAGTACTCCAATTCCATCATCAGCATGGACAAAATCTACCACAGCTTCACCACAGAATAAACCAACAAACCTATATGATAAATATGAACGCCGGCACGGTGACCGATACAAAACGCCCTCACCGTCACCATCACCATCACCGTCGCCAACACCACAGACTCAACCACATACATGGCCGAAGACGTCGAATGGAGTTGATGGCCAGACATTGACGGACACTTCAAGGCAGCGAAGTATATCCTGTCCTGACGTGTCTCAGACTAATCGAAGACCAAAACGTCGTCCTCATACCGCCGTTCAGTATGAACATATCCATTCGAAAATGATGCGGCGATTGTTGTATACACAGCCAAATCATGACAAAAAGACCCGATTATTATTTGCAAGGGTTCAATCCACAGCAATTAAGCAATTATCGGATCACTTAGTACCTCCTGGAGATTCAGCCTGACTGGAATACAGATACTTCGACTGCCTAATCGGCCATACTACGTAGCAAACTTTTACAAACTTAAGGCGTTCACCGCAATTTAAGCCCCTCTTTCCACGGGAGATAGTTTCAACTTTTATCAAAAACATTGAAGTTTGGAGAAATCGCTAATGTTCAATCGTACATCAATTATCAATTATATAAAACTTGTACAAGTTCTATTTACAATGACTGTAGAAAGTCCTGGAGAGGTCACCGGTTTTGGTATGTCTTAGAGAATTGCCAGTGATCAAAGTGGATTGTAGATTTGCCGCAAGATTTACATAAAATTATAATAAATCAATCAATATTCAATATATTTTGTTTTTTCATTTAACACTACAGTGTCAGTCTTATTTTTTTAAAAGTCCCTTGTAGAAGCAATCTTGCTCTTTGTCTTATTTTCATTGCTCTGCTTTTCTATAGCAATATGTTCACATGACACGATGACTGCTAAACAGGGCGGTTAGCTTACACATAGACCCTAGTCTATCGTTCACAGTCTTTACGCTACAGTAGCAATACTCAACTCTCGCACTGCCACTATGGCTTGCATTGCAGAGAGCGCCCCTAGTGGCCAAACCATGAAATCTTTTATATCTTTCTTTTACAGCATGGTATTTCTGGATTAATTCTAGATATAGTTATTATTAAGTTCAAGTAGTCGGCAACCACAACCACAACTATTGGTCTTCTTTGGTAGATTTATTAACTTTTCGCGTCTCCAAAAGTCAAAACGGCAAAGCCAAATGTCAAATATGGATGTTGCATTGTTCCGAGGAATTATATATATATATATATAAAGTAACTATATTGTACTGTTTTGTTTCTTTACTATTTATTTCACCTGTTCCTTTTACTCGCTGTGTCTACTTTACATTCGACCAGTAACTCTCGTTTTTACCAACACAGTCAACTCTCTTCACAGGTTACGCGAAATTAACCGAGTTCGAATACGTCAACTGTTATTAAGCCAAGGTTAGTTCTCAGAAGTCGGGATCAGATCTTAGATTAGTTTTTAGCAATTTCATCAGTTCCACCCTAAATCCAGTTCAAAATTAGTTAATGTATAAAATCCACTCCAGCCCGATTCCTAGTTCTTCCTTAGGTCTAAAAAAATTGTGTGGTTCTGATTACACTCAATTTTAGAATAGGTGGGGTGGGTAGATCTTTTATATTTTATCTTTTTATTTTTCAAGTGTGAGTGTCTAGTTCAAGTAGTTATGTTTTTCATTGTATTCCATATGGTCTCTGTGTTATTGGTTTCCTCCCATCAGATGTACAGCCATTACAGATTAGAAGAACAGTTTTATACTGTCACTTTAAGTTGATACCAGTTTCCACATCCACTATTTCTGGCGGGACGTCACAATTTTCGCGATTTCATTTAATTTATCGACTATATATAACAATAAAGTGGAGGATCGGCAGTGAAAACTAGGTGGAGGTCGGGTAACCGGAAGTGGGATCGGGTAACCGGAACCAAACAATTCCTTTAGGCCTTAGCGTTAAGCATGTCTAATTTTACATAATTCAGTTTCTATTAATTAAAAACCTACAACGATAATCTGAAAACGAATAATGAATATTTAAATCTGAACGAACGGCAAAAGTTGTCAATATGCTAGCACGTTTGTGTCCAAAGAAACGAAACGATTGTAGATAATAATGTCTGATAAAACAACATGTTTTTCACTCCCATACGGTTTGAGAGGTGCGCGGTGACGGGGCGCTCTTACACAACGCTCAAGCAGGCCAGTGAAGGTGGATCGACTTGACCTATCTAACCGAATGTCAGTCTCAAGCTCAGTATGTAATTTTGGCCTTAATTTGACAACGCCTACTTGAAGAAATTATTTTTTATGAATTATCCTATGCATTTTGTTAGTGTCGAATTGTTTACTCGCACACCCTGTTTTCGTACATTTGTCAGTATTTATCAATGTAATTCCCACTTTATCTAATCAGTTGTCATGGCTAATATCTATCAATCACGTGAAATGAAGTGTGTGAAGACCAGATGTGTTAGTTGGATCTGTTCATAGGTTATATGCTTTAATAAACAATATCACAAATAAGATAACCTAGATATGGATTTGGCAGACGGACGTTGTACGACTTTAGGGTGAGTATTATGGTGCCCCATTAGAAATAATTTAAAAGTATTGTGTCCAATTTTTTTTTATCAGACCATGTTTTTATACAAATTTACATAAAGAAAATCACACTATTTGTACACATCAATGATTTAATTAAGTTACTGGAATTTGGTTCCAAATGTGATGATGCTGGAGGAAGCTCAGTTCTCAAAGAAAAATCGTATTTTTGACAAATTGACAGGAAATGGTATTCATATTCAACGTCTATTGCTTTACAATTTTTGCACTTTCTCAGCTGTGAGGTAATTCCAGGGTGATGCCCCTCTTCAGTCTAAGTTGTGAGGTAATTCCTTGGTGACGTCCCTCTTCAGTCTAAGTTGTGAGGTAATTCCTTGGTGACGCCCCTCTTCAGTCTAAGTTGTGAGTAATTCCTTGGTGACGCCTCTCTTCAGTCTAAGTTGTGAGGTAATTCCTTGGTAATGCCCCTCTTCAGTCTAAGTGTGAGGCAATTCCTTAGTGATGCCTCTCTTCAATTGCTAGAGGTAGCGTTGAGCAAACAAAAAACGTGCAAAAGTTTTAATGGCCCACTCTGGTAGGGGTGTGTGGCCAGTGCTAGAAGCCCCAGGGCCCACTTTGACCAAAAATCAATACTCCATTTTAGACCATTACAGGTTTCTAAAAAAAGATGAGTTTATACCTAAATACATTTTCCCTTTGAGGCAACATTTTGGGGTAATTAATGGCAGTAATGATTTGGTAAAGGTAAATGGACCACATTTTAGACCAAGCAAAATAAAAAATAATGCTAAAAATAAGTGGGCCCGTTTTATACTATTCAGCTCGAAAAAAATCCTCATTTTAGATCAAAGGGCTTGTAAGCGCACCCAAAGGTAGGCACATATACCTATACTCATGGGAAGACCCCCCCCCCGGGGGACAAACTAGCTACACATCGTTGATATACTAGTACACCACCGCCTTCAATGTCGGTCACTGTAGGCAGTGCTAGTGCTACCTTGGAAAGTTGGACCGGAATTTGTGGATCCGGAGGTCGATTGTTTTACCGTGTATCGCTGCGTAGGAGCTTGTAATTTACATGTGGCCAGGTTTTCATTTCTTCCTTGACGGTGTTGACAAGAGGTGGAAAATTAACTAAATACAGAAATGCAAAAAATTAATACATAAACTTGCTAGCGCTCACTGACAAACATGCTAAATATTAACTGTAACAAGCGATCCCGTTATTTGACTATATACACATGTACTGCCCTTTGAGGTGCATTTACTTGCCCTTTGACCCTTTGCTTTTTTCGTGCTGAAGAGTCTATAACATGGGGCCCTTTCTACATTAGTTTTGCTTCTGATTGTCTAAACCAAATCATAAATGTGCCTTGAATTGCCCCAAAAAATGTTGCCTTGTAAGGGACAAAATACAGTGAAAACAAAATCTACAATTTCCTTTATATAGAACTACCTCAAATGTATTTTGGTGAAAAATTGGATCGTCTAAAAACATGTAATGGTCTAAAATGGGGTGTGTTTTTTTGTCAGAATAGGTCTAAAATGGAGTCTGGGGTTGGGAGTATTGGCTGCACACCCCTACCAGAGCAGGTCTCAAGCTTAGTAATTTTGGCCTTAATTTGACAAGGAGTACTTGAATAATTTTTTTTAATGAATTATCCTATGTATTTTGTTCGTGTCGAAAGGTTTACTAGCACACCCTGTTTTCGTACATTTGTCAGTATTTATCAATGTAATTCCTACTTTATATTATCAGTTGTCATGGCTACATATCAATCACGTGAAATGAAGTGCGTCAACAATCCAGATGCGTTTGTTGGATCTTTGCATTTCGTGTTCATAGGTTATATGCTTTACTAAACAAGATCACAAATAAGATAACCTAGATATGGATTTGGCAGACGGACGTTGTACGACTTTAGGGTGAGTATTATGGTGCCCAAATAGAAATAATTTAAAAGTATTGTGTCCAATTTTTTTTTATCAGACCTTAATTTTATACAAATTTACAGAATAAATCACAATATTTGTACACATCAATGATTTAAATTTATTGGAATTTGGTTCCAAATGTGATGATGCTGGGGGAATCCCAGTTCTCAAAGATAAATCGTATTTTTGACAAATTGACATGAAATGGTATTCATATTCAACGTCTATTGCTTTACAAATTTTGCACTTTCTCAGCTGTGAGGTAATTCCAGGGTGATGCCCCTCTTCAGTCTAAGTTGTGAGGTAATTCCTTGGTGATGCCCCTCTTCAGTCTAAGTTGTGAAGTAATTCCTTCGTGATGCCCTTCTTCAATTGCTAGAGGTAGCGTTGAGCAAACAAAAAACGTGCACAAGTTTTAATGGCCCACTCTGGTAGGGGTGTGTGGCCAGTGCTAGAAGCCCCAGGGCCCACTTTGACCAAAAATCAATACTCCATTTTAGACCATTACAGGTTTCTAAAAGATGAGTTTAGACCTAAATACATTTTCCTTTTGAGGCAACATTTTTGGGTAATTAATGGCAGTTATGATTTGGTAAAGGTAAATGGACCACATTTTAGACCAAGCAAAAAAAAATGCTAAACAAAATGGGCCCCGTTTTATACTCTTCAGCTCGAAAAAAATCCTCATTTTAGATCAAAGGGCTAGTAAGCGCACCCCAAAGGGAGGCACATATACCTATACTCATGCAAGGAAAGACCCCCCCCCCCCCTGACAAACTAGCTACTCATCGTTGATATATTACTACACCACCGCCTTCAATGTCGATCACTGTAGGCAGTGCTAGTGCTACCTTGGAAAGTTGGACCGGAATTTGTGGAGGTCGACTTTTTTACCGTGTATCGCTGCGTAGGATCTTATAATTTACCAGTGGCCAGGTTTTCATTTCTTCCTTGACGGTGTTGACAAGAGGTGGCAAATTAGTTTAATTACTAAATACAGAAATGCAATAAATTAATACATAAACTTGCTGGCGCTCACTGACAAACATCCTATACATTAACTGTAACAAGCGATCCCCCTATTTGACTATATACACATGTACTGCCCTTTGAGGTGCATTTACGAGCCCTTGGACCCAACATTGGGTCAGTTCTTTTCGTGCTGAAGAGTCTATAACATGGGGCCCACTCTACATTAGTTTTGCTTCTGTTTGTCTAAACCAAATCATAAATGTGCCATGAATTGCCCCAAAAATGTTGCCTTGTAAGGGTCAAAATACAGTGAAAACTAAATCTACAATTTCATTTATATGGAACTACCTCAAATGTATTTTGGTGAAAAATTGGATCGTCTAAAAACATGTAATGGTCTAAAATGGGGTGTGGTTTTTTGTCAGAATAGGTTTAAAATGGAGTCTGGGTTTGGGTGTCAGTATTGGCTGCACACCCCTACCAAAGCAGGTCACTGGTAGAGTCACGGGAAGTGTAATACAACATTCAATGT
Organism: Glandiceps talaboti; assembly: GCF_964340395.1. Classification (NCBI taxonomy): domain Eukaryota; kingdom Metazoa; phylum Hemichordata; class Enteropneusta; family Spengelidae; genus Glandiceps; species Glandiceps talaboti. The sequence continues at coordinate 13,085,899 of NC_135558.1, read as the reverse complement.
CTATTTATCAATACTGGTGGATATTCTGTTCTCCAAGTAGAAAACACACACACCAGAACTGCATTTATTGAATGAAATAAGAAATCACACAACTTCAAACGAAAGAATGTTGACACTTTTATGACTATTTCCTACTTGTCTTTGATGCTAAATGAAGCAAAAAATGTAATTAATAATATATCACTGTTTTTGTTTTATATACAGACGACTATGAATAGCAATTTTTCTAAACAACATTGGGTCCACTCTATATTATTTTCAATTTTGCTTCCGATCGTCTAAACCAAATCATAACAGTGCCATGAATTGCCAAAAAATGTTGCCTAGTGTTGTTAAAATACAGTGAAAAGTACATTTTTGAGGAATTGAAATAGGGCAATTTACTTTTATTTGAAATGAAACATTAATTATGATGTTAGAAAGTATTCGAGAATTGTCCAGAGAAATTTTACTAGAAATTAAAGCACTTCAAATTGTTTTTGAATAGTGTGTGTAAATTGCACGAACTTCGGTTTTTGTTGAATTTTCGTCCAAGTCCCCGATATTTTATGTACTTTTTATTCGTAACTTTCTTATGCAAAATGTTCACGTCTGTACATCCCATCATACGCAGTTTTCCCAATCCATCGATGTGGAATTCTATGTGTCCAACTCTGTCGTAAACTGGGTCAAAACCAACGCTCCTGGTTGTACTGGTTCGGGCCATGAAAAAATTTATAGTGCCATCAGCGAAGAAACATTTGGGAAATTCTTTTACAGCATGGTATTTCTTGTTCCTCTTGAGAACCAAACAGTCGCCGTTATCATTTTCATAGTTATTAGTAACTTCAAGTGTACGACAACCGAAGCAATTGGTGGACTTATTGCGTTTACCTTTCGCGTCTCCAAACGTCCCACCTACAACGTCGGTTTGGATGTTTGAATTTTTCGAGGAAATTTTCAAGGCGAGTTCCTTTAGTGAACACAAAGTCGTCATCTACCCAAACGAAGTACTTGGTTCTTACCTGACTGAGTGCTAAATTTCTACCAGCAAACCACCCTTCTGCAAAAGGCATAATGTAATGCTTTACATTAGGAATACTAATTTTTTCAGGAAACTCGGAATCGTCGGCGACAATGATGGTCATATTTGGATAAAATTTATGTATGCTAGAAATTAGTGCTTTGAGCGAATCATACCGTTCAAACGTTTTTGTGATAATAGTTACCAATGAGTTGATATCACCGGAAGGGCCTGGGTCGTACAACGTTGGTACTTCGTTTTTGTTTATGTGAACGTGTATAGCGATATCAAAATTTAACATTGTGATATAGATTATATCTCTTGTATTGATATCATAAACTGTGCTTTTATAGTTTAAATTTGCCAAAACTGTATTGATCGCCTGTAGTCCATCCTTGGTAGCTGTGATAGTCATTTCGGTAGAGTCATTCCCATTGATCCAAACGTTCGCGTTATCATTCATTTTACTTAAAACCAAGACTCCTTTGGAATCTTGACACCTCATCAAAATCTGAAACTGTTGATCTTCGGGCAGGAAATCAGTGATAGCGACGTGCAATTGTAGACCATGTAGACGTGTTGACTTGAGTGGTTGAACGGTAACACCACCTGCAGGATATCGTAGTGGTGTAAAGGCTTCACACATCATCAACGGATCGCTGGATTGCCTATGCTGTCTATTCCACTCTGTCAATTCACGTTCACGCCGTAGTTTTGACGGAGAATTCAACTTGTCAGTTATCGACTTGTTCGCACATTCGCATGGCGACTCAATCTGATTGTCTTCTTTTCCAACAGCGATGTATTTAGAAGTCGGTGAAAACAGTCGACATGACCTATCTAACCAAATGTCAGTCTCAAGCTTAGTAATTTTGGCCTTAATTTGACAAGGACTATTTGAATATTTTTTTAAATAAATTATCCTATGTATTTTGTTAGTGTCGAATTGTTTACTCGCACACCCTGTTTTCGTACATTTGTCAGTATTTATCAATGTAATTCCCACTTTATCTAATCAGTTGTCATGGCTAATATCTATCAATCACGTGAAATGAAGTGTGTGAAGACCAGATGTGTTAGTTGGATCTGTTCACAGGTTATATGCTTTAATAAACAAGATCACAAACAAGATAACCTAGTATGGATTTGGCAGACGGACGTTGTACGACTTTAGGATGATTATTATGGTGCCCCAATAGAACTAATTTAAAAGTATTGTGTCCAATTTTTTTATCAGACCTTAATTTTATACAAATTTACAGAATAAATCACAATATTTGTACACATCAATGATTTAAATTTATTGGAATTTGGTTCCAAATGTGATGATGCTGGAGGAATCCCAGTTCTCAAAGATAAATCGTATTTTTGACAAATTGACATGAAATGGTATTCATATTCAACGTCTATTGCTTTACAAATTTTGCACTTTCTCAGCTGTGAGGTAATTCCAGGGTGATGCCCCTCTTCAGTCTAAGTTGTGAGTAATTCCTTGATGACGCCCCTCTTCAATTTGCTAGAGGTAGCGTTGAGCAATAAAAACGTGCACAAGTTTTAATGAAAAACAAATATTTCTCTCGTTATCTAGTGTGCGTTGTAATTACAACAATTCAAAATAAGTACTTCCTATTTGATTCTATCTGGCAGTACATCAATTGACCACAACTTCCCGGGGGCAGTACCAGTGGCCCGCTCTGGTAGGGGTGTGTGGCCAGTGCTAGAAGCCCCAGAGGGCCCACTTTGACCAAAAATCATACTCCATTTTAGACCATTACAGGTTTCTAAAAGATGAGTTTAGACCTAAATACATTTTCCCTTTGAGGCAACATTTTGGGGGTAATTAATGGCAGTTATGATTTGGTAAAGGTAAATGGACGACATTTTAGACCAAGCAAAAATAAAAAATAATGTTAAAAATAAGTGGGCCCCGTTTTATACTCTTCAGCTCGAAAAAATCCTAACTTTAGATCAAATAAAGGGCTAGTAAGCGCACCCCAAAGGGAGGCACATATACCTATACTCATGTAAGGAAAGACCCCCCCCCCTGACAAACTAGCTACGCATCGTTGATATATTACTACACCACCGCCTTCAATGTCGGTCACTGTAGGCAGTGCTAGTGCTACCTTGGAAAGTTGGACCGGAATTTGTGGAGGTCGACTTTTTTACCGTGTATCGCTGCGTAGGATCTTGTAATTTACCAGTGGCCAGGTTTTCATTTCTTCCTTGACGGTGTTGGCAAGAGGTGGCAAATTAGTTTAATTACTAAATACAGAAATGCAATAAATTAATACATAAACTTGCTGGCGCTCACTGACAAACATCCTATATATTAACTGTAACAAGCGATCCCCCTATTTGACTATATACACATGTACTGCCCTTTGAGGTGCATTTACGAGCCCTTGGACCCAAAATTGGGTCAGTTCTTTTCGTGCTGAAGAGTCTATAACATGGGGCCCACTCTACATTAGTTTTGCTTCTGTTTGTCTAAACCAAATCATAAATGTGCCATGAATTGCCCCAAAAATGTTGCCTTGTAAGGGTCAAAATACAGTGAAAACTAAATCTACAATTTCATTTATATGGAACTACCTCAAATGTATTTTGGTGAAAAATTGGATCGTCTTAAAACATGTAATGGTCTAAAATGGGGTGTGGTTTTTTTTGTCAGAATAGGTCTAAAATGGAGTCTGGGGTTGGGTGGGAGTATTGGCTGCTCACCCCTACCAAAGCAGGTCACTGGTAGAGTCACGAGAAGTGTAATACAACATTCAATGTCTATGTATCAATACTGGTGGATATTTCATAGGCTACTCTGTTCTCCAAGTAGAAAAAAACACACACCAGAACTGCATTTATTAAATGAAATAAGAAATCACACAACTTCAAACGAAAGAATGTTGACACTTTTATGACTATTTCCTACTTGTCTTTGATGCTAAATGAATATATCACTGTTTTTTGTTCCATACAAACAACTATGAATAGCGTTTTTTCTAAACAACATGGTGTCCACTCTAAATTATTTTCAATTTTGCTTCCGATCGTCTAAAACCAAATCATAACAGTGTCATGAATTGCCTCAAAATGTTGCCTAATGTTGTTAAAATACAGTGGAAATTTTTGAGGAATTGAAATAGGGCAATTTACGTTTAGTTGAAATGGAACATTAATTATGATGTTAGAAAGTATTCGAGAATTGTCCAGAGAAATTTAACTAGAAATTAAAGCACTTCAAATTGTTCTTGAATAGTGTGTGTAAGTTGCACGAACTTCGGTTTTTGTTGAATTGTCGTCCAAGTCCCCGATATTTTATGTACTTTTTATTCGTAACTTTCTTATGTAAAATGTTCACGTCTGTACATCCCATCATACGCAGTTTTCCCAATCCATCGATGTGGAATTCTATATGTCCAACTCTGTCATAAACTGGGTCAAATCCAACGCTCCTGGTTGTACTGGTTCGGGCCATGAAAAAATTTGTAGTGCCATCAGCGAAGAAACATTTGGGAAATTCTTTTACAGCATGGTATTTCTTGTTATTCATGAGAACCAAACAGTCGCCATCATTATTTTCATAGTTATTAGTAACTTCAATTGTACGACAACCGAAGCAATTGGTGGACTTTTTGCGTTTACCTTTTCCGTCTCCAAATGTCCCACCTACAACGTCGATTGTCAGGTTTGGATGTTTGAATTTTTCGAGGAAATTTTCAAGGCGAGTTCCTTTAGTGAACACAAAGTCGTCATCTACCCAAACGAAGTACTTGGTTCTTACCTGACTGAGTGCTAAATTTCTACCAGCAAACCACCCTTCTGCAAAAGGCATAATGTAATGCTTCACATTAGGAATGCTAATTTTTTCAGGAAACTCGGAATCGTCGGCGACAATGATGGTCATATTTGGATAAAATTTATGTATGCTAGAAATTAGTGTTTTGAGTGAACCATACCGTTCAAACGTTTTTGTGATAATAGTTACCAATGAGTTGATATCACCGGAAGGGCCTGGGTCGTACAACGTTGGTACTTCGGTTTTTTTTATGTGAACGTGTATAGCGATATCAAAATTTAACATTGTGATATATATTATATCTCTTGTATTGATATCATAAACTGTGCTTTTATAGTTTAAATTTGCCAAAACTGTATTGATCGCCTGTAGTCCATCCTTGGTAGCTGTGATAGTCATTTCGGTAGAGTCATTCCCATTGATCCAAACGTTCGCGTTATCATTCATTTCACTTAAAACCAAGACTCCCTTAGAATCTTGACACCTCATCAAAATCTGAAACTGTTGATCTTCGGGCAGGAAATCAGCGATAGCGACGTGCAATTGTAGACCATGTAGACGTGTTGACTTGAGTGGTTGAACGGCAACACCACCTGCAGGATATCGTAGTGGTGTAAAGGCTTCACACATCATCAACGGATCGCTGGATTGCCTATGCTGTCTATTCCACTCTGTCAATTCACGTTCACGCCGTAGTTTTGACGTAGAATTCAACTTGTCAGTTATCGACTTGTTCGCACATTCGCATGGCGACTCAATCTGATTGTCTTCTTTTCCAACAGCGATGTATTTAGAAGTCGGTGAAAAAATTCTCATGTGTGGGTTTCTTTCGAAATATGCTTGATTTGGTCGAGGTCCAGGGTGGCTATTTTTCACAATTCTCCATTCCATATCTTCAATGGTGCCATACCAAACCGTGACGACAAGGCCAATTATACCAAATAAAAGTAGAATAAGCCACGCTGTACGAAACGCTCTAGTTGACATTAGCATTGTCGATTTGTGTCCAAAATGTATATGGTGTTTCATGTTAATAACCTGGATACTTCACTCATGTGTTGAAGTAAATTGCAACAACTTAGGGTGATGTCAATTCTAACTGACATGGGAGTCGTTTGTAGTGTTACTAAACCATTTCCAGTGTTTATTCCCGTGTTTCCAAGAACGTCACTATCATGTATTTTCCAAAAACTCAAGATATTGAACTTTACAACAGAAGGAAATCTTTCAATCTTTAACTTGTAACAATACAGACGTAGTTACACATGTACATGTACATTGTTGTATACAAGTTCAAAATTCACATTAAGGGTAAACCATTTGATTGGGGGGGAGGGGTTGGACCCAACAATAATTTTTTCAACCACGACAGCAATATTTTCCGAAGTAAGTAGACAGCAAATTCTTTTTTTTTGGCAAGTAGGGGTACAACAAATGTTTTTTTTCGAAAATCCTCCCCCACCCCCCGAAATTAAATGGTGTACCTCTAATATCAATCATCGACAGAGATTTATTGCAAAACCTTGACTGGCTTTATGCATTATATGCATTAGCAGAAGGCTAAATAAGTTATGGGTTGTTAAAATAGCGGCTACGGCTGGGGAGAAATTGTTTGGTCAAACAAATTTTCGCACCCCCCCCCCTTCGCGCTTTCAAAACATTTCATGCCCCCCACTCGAAATGAACCCAGGATTTTTTGTAGCCCCCCACATATTTGAATGTGTAATTATACAATACCCCTCCCCAACCCCCACCAGCTCCACTTCAGAGATGTACAGTATGGTATGCTACATTAAACTAACAGTGGAAATCAACTTCAGCGCTAGCGTCCATACATAACAATGAGAGATTTCTATACAAATATATCTGGGCTTTACGAAAAAGGTCTCACATTGGGCTGTACTTAGCGATACTTAGTTAGCAGGGTTTTATCTTTCAATCTTGATTCTGTGCAGAAACAGCATCCCCATGATAGCTAGTGTGAGAGGGGTGTCCTCCCTCCCACAGTAAGCACTTTGTAACCAAAAATATAAGGACATGTAGGAGGCCATTTAATGGCATAAAATTTCAAACCATACACATTATTGGAAGCCATAGAGTACTTGAAAATTGTCTTCAATACCCCAATTTTACTCGAGTCAATACATTATTATACATCTGTATGGCTATATTACCTACACTTTTTTGGATATTCTGGTAGACACACGACTGCTCCTGGTAAGGTTTGAATGTTCAAAAACCTCTCCAAAGAGAAAAAAGAGAGACAGAGAGAGACAGAGATACCGTGACAGAGACTAGAGAGAGAAATAAAGAGACAGACAGAGGAAGGCATACACAAATACATTCGCATTGCTGTCACCCAACTCATCCCTGAATAGAGGTTTTAGAATTTTTTATCACGGTAAACGACCGCTCCTGGGGTTTAATTTGGCTCAAATAATGAGCAAAATGTTTCGCCCCCCCCCCTTTTAGACCATCACAAATTCATGCCCCTCCCTTTGAACCTTCAATTTATTTCAAGGCCCCAAAATCCCCCCCCCCCACACACACACACACATTATCTTCTCTGCGAGCTGGTCAGTTTGAATGCAGTTAATAATTTAGCAAAGCCATTTGTATTCATGATAAATTCAGCCGCATGCAAAATTAACGCCTGTCCGTTGGTCAGAGACCAACATATTTCCAAATTACAACAACTTGTCGGTCCTTGTGACAATTGAAATTTGGAGTGAATAATAATATTTATTCAAAGATATTTCCTAAGGAAGTACGTGAAATCAACCTGTCAAGCGTCGGAGCTAGCTCTAAGTGTTGTTGTCAATGTTGATATCTAGTCTGGTGTAGCGTACAGCATTTACTTTTTTATTGTTGGAAATCACACGATCGGTTGAATTTCTCTAATTATTTGTGTCTTGACTAATCAGAACGTCTTAGACATTCAGACTCATCTTTCGCAGCATATCTCTGCCATAATCACTGTAAAGGTTTAATTAATGTTCGAAGTATACGAAACTGTTAACGTGTTTGAGACAGTTCCACGCTGTGTTTTTAAGTACAAATGTATGTAGTGATTATAAGGCGGCTATGAGCCTCCGAAGAAGTAAGAGAAAAAGACAGACAAGGAAGACGCCAACACAGCAGAAAGAATACAAGAATTGAAGAAGATCGTTTTAAGCGGCAATGACTGTAGCGTTTGTTGTGATTTTGAGGGTGTTTTCTTCTGTTTTTGTGGGTTTTTTTGTTCCGATGTTTAACGGGAAAGAAACGTTATACTTCCTGCTGGGCAAACTCTAATAGACAAGATAGAGCTGAAAACGTGAGCAAAATGTCAGCGTACTTCCCGTTTCAAAAAATGCGTTGCTACTTTTGGCGATTTTGACGTGATACCTGTGAACATTATTTGAGTCCTGAAGGCTCTATTTGTAATTAATGTCGGAGTTAGGAAATGTCCGATTTTTTTGGTAGGTAGTAAGGCGTAATTTAGCAGAAAATCCATCCAACTTAGCGACTAATATTTGCTTCGCTTCCGTCTAATTATTTGCGTTAACGTCACAGGAATTATAGCGTTTGCTTTGTTAAACATCGGAACAAAACAAAAACACAACTTCTTGGCAGACAAAATTACTAACGGGTTAATGTACTACAGCGAGAAGATGTACTGCAAGCCGTGTCGCAGTGCATACGGCCATGCCAGCTGTCTGCTCACAAAGTACTGGTATCATCAAGTACATCTCTGGTAAATTCTAGTGTCCATTTGTCGTGGGGTTAGCGAACTTTCGTCATTCAAATCTTGTAGCTTATGCTCAAACAGAAGGTCAAAGAGTAGCCGTTTAACATCCATCGTAGTCGTAGACCAACCTTCAAGGGCTGACAAACAATCTCAACTTCATGATGCATTCAATGTTGTTGCTTCTACCTTGAGGTGTTGTTGACACAGACAATGAATCTGACTTGGATCACGTGATTCAGAATTTAGTGAATCAAACAGTGGGGCAGGCGAAGACTCTGATCTCGTTGAGATTTTCAGATAATTTAGATGAACGATTCATTCATATTTTCCACAATCTATGTATTTGTATTTGTAATTTGCATGACATGAATACATTCAATGATTAACAGAACTAATGCGAGAATGAATGGGAACTGCGTTGAGTATGGCGCAGCAGTTTTTCGTAAGGACCAGCAGCTTTCGCTAGCTGTCTGTCCTTATGACCAGTAGTCATTTTCCCTTAATTTGATATGTTTATATTTATATTGATTGTAAATGTAATCTTAACTATTCTTATAAGCGACTGGAAAATACCACAAATAAATTACTAGTATATTGCTATCAACAATCATTTTGAAAATCACCAGGTGTACTAAGTACAATTTGAGGTCTGCAATTGGCGATGATTTCATATAAGTGTTGTAGTAGTACTAGTGATGTTGCAACTTCCTGTTTTAACCTATGGTTGGCAGTAAAAGTCTATATCGTTACCTTTGGACAGAAACATAATGTCGCATTGATCTGGTCGGAACTCAAGATCTGTTGTGTATGTACACCGTAATGGCTAGTTCAGTGACACACTTTTTCTGTGCCCAGATGTTGACGAGAGTTCTTGGGTATTTACAGTGTTGCATTGACAAAGAATACTTGACCTTAAGGCAGTTGCTAGTAGTGATGGAGGGGTAGTCAGTGTTTATTTTACCTCCTTCAATGCAGATATCTGACGTCCTTAGTTGACATAGTGAATGTGTATTAATTCCCGTACTTTTAAATTATTAATATTCACTCGATCGGGTAAAATATTGTCGAATGTCGTTCTCTCTATTCCAGTTGCAGCCAACGGGGCAGATTTGTGGTTTTTCATTAATTATATGTTGTGACCAAAAATGATGTTTTTAATATTATTACCCCTACAAATTGTGTAGGGTGTTTAGCTGTTCTTATGTACCCTCCCACTGGTGGTGAAGGTTATGGGTCCTTCCTACCTCCCTCCCACTGGGCTTCAACTTGCATGCCAGCCTACTGCCCACCCATTTATGAATGCTTTACCCCCACCCGAAAACTTGTTATAAGTTATGCCAACAATTCATTTTGACGTACACAATGTGCGCTCCCCCATCCCCTGCCACAATTCCGTGTTTCCCCTCTCACTGTGTATCAACATCAGGATTTCCCCGCCGCAATTCCTCCTTGTTTACTCCCCTCCCGCTACCGATCGAAAAAATTGCCCGCCCACTGAAAAACTACTTTTTGCAAGCCTGTACCTGATAACACTAACGATGTATATATCTGGGGTATAATATACGTTCACACAACTATCACTCTCGTACGGAGAACACACGTAGCACCCTGGAATAACTCGACAGATCAAGATGTATGAAACGACAGTTTACTTTCCAAATCTAGATGGTAATTCATTCTCAACCCAGGTTCTTCTGGAACAGCACCCCGTCTCGAACTACTTTTTTTCTGGCCTCTATTGTGGAAAACTCTTACGTTGAGAAATGTGTTTACGTTAAGCATTTATGCACGTGAATGTATATTACCTTTCATAGCAGTCTCTCTATTCTACATGGATTCTGATAGTCTTAGTTATGCATTGCCTGTAGAGTTAAAACAATAATTCGACTATGTATGTATGATGGACCATGCCAGAGAGACTCAAGGACTTTCAGTATAATTACACGAGAATAACCACGAGCCTGGTATTTTAGTCATCTGGAATAGCCAATTTCTACATTTTTCGTAAACTTCAAAAAAATATCGTCAAACCGTAACTTAGGTGTCAGTTATATATTGAAATGCCTATTAACGCTAAACCTTTAACTAGACTATATTGAAAAAGTATTGGACGATTTTCCCTGCAAGTTAGACTGTAAGATACGTCGTGACGTTTCGCCCTCACCGACGTCTTTATATCACTAAGGGTTGGCCGATGTGTGAGGGCGCCCTGTCACGACGTACCTTACAGACTACCTTTATCAGCACAACACACACATTATATGTATTATTATAGTCACAACAAATTGAACTCTACATGTACATTGCATGATTATAATTTGTATGTGCAGGTCTTTGATAAATTTTGCTACGACCCAAATGAGCCAAAGTCTGGTATTTCCGTCTAGAACAAGCCAACGACCAATAATAAACTACCCTAAACTAGCCAAAACCAACCCAAAATGAGCCAAAACAAGTCAGGAATTAACTCCAATGTCTTCGACGGGTACATTCACACTCAGCATACAGACACCAGTGCAATTTTAGTGACGAGAGAGTGGTTGAAATTGATAACCGAACGGCAGCATTGAAGACGTAAGTGTGACCAGTTTAATCAGAAAATCAATTTATCAGAAAAGGGCAAATAAAAAAGTACCATGGAACTATGAACATTGTGACACGAAACACGCATTTCAACAAGTTGACACACTGTATACAACGATTATATTTTGTACAGTATGCAGCAGGGAATATACTAAATTTGGAACTCGAAATGTTGTTTTATTGTCACAGACCAAAAAAAGGTACTATTTCGGCAATTTCAACTAATTGCATAAAAATAGTGGTGAGCCTGTGATTAAATGCACTTCTAAAATTAGACTACCAGACTGATCGTTTTAACACTTGCTCTTAATAAAAACAATAATAATCTTTCATTTATACTGGCTAGTTCTTTTAAGTATATAAACACTTATTTCCCAAGATGTCCAATGAGGGCCAGCACTCTTATCGGTTTACTGACCAGAAAACTAGGTATTAACATATTGCGATCAGTTGAGTGTAAAAATAATGTGATTGTTTTGTTATGGAATAGATTACTGAGAGCATATTGTCTTAGTGTATACGATAAGTTTTTTCGCTGACGATCTCATTTTAAGTTAATTATCACCGATGACGTCATCGTTTACTGTACATCCAATCACATGGAAGGTATTATCACATCATTGTTTAATAATATAAATGTACATATAAATGTACATACTTTCTTAAAGTATATATTCAATCATCCGTACTGGATATCTGTACGGGAGTATATATCCTATAACGACTGTTTCTGTTCGCGCTCAATTAATCTGCGATATTATTGAATTCTCCTTTATATTTTCAACCGGGAGGGCGATGTTCTTCCGTGTGTGCGTCCCCTGAGGGTATAGCGTCTTTACACATGTTATGATGTTACACTCAATGTACAGGTATGAAGCACTGCTGTGTTCCACGCTGCCATAATAGTTCAAAAAATACCAAAAATGTGCAATTTTACCGCATACCCAAGGAGAAAACCTTGAAGAAGCGTTATTTCCAGCTAATGAGAAACGACAATGCGAAGTTGGATTCGAAAAACACACGAATATGCAGTGTTCATTTTGCCGGAGGCAAGAAGACAGCAGGCAAGAAGACGTCAAGGCAACCTATGCCGAGAAAGCCACCAAAGATCAGGACAATAATTACACCAGAGACATTTATGCCAGAGCTAGAATCACCCGTAACCACAGTGCCTAGAAGTCCAGAAGCTACCGCAGCTTCCACGTCAACCACAACCGTGAGTACCCAAAAAAAGGGAAAATGCAGACGCCATTATTTCCTTCCTCAAACGGGAAGTTGACAGATTGTTAACGAAACTCCAAGAGTGTCAACGGAACGTGGCAGAACTACAGTCGTTAAACGATAAACTGCAAACAGAAAACAGTATCTTGCGAAGCAACAATTGTGACATGGAAGCCAAGAAATTTGGGATAGGAAAATTCAAAGATGACGACTTAGCCATTTCTTTCAACACAGGGTTTCCTGATTTTGAGAGATTCGGGATTTGCTTCGAGTATTTCTACAACGATGATGTTTTCTCAACACAGAAACTGTCACCAATGAACCAATTTTTCGTGGTAATGTGTCGACTTAGACCAGGGGCATGAGGCAACAATTCTGGTGAAACCCATAAATGATAATATTATCCAGGTAATAAAGGCCCAAGTTAGCTATGAGTAACGTTTACATACTTACTTCTTTATTTGTAGTTTATTTTAATAAACTCATTATACATGTCTACACATATTTGTTATTTTGGGTATGTATTTGTACACTTTCCGGTCTTTTAAAAAATGAAACATTTTTAATAATCGCGGAAAAAGTTTATATAAATATTGAAGACTCCAAAAAAGAATAAAGGAAAAGAAACTATATGGATATATTTTGTCTGTAATGATTTAATGGAACATGATCATGGTGCATGCAAAATTTGACGCTTAGTTCGCTCGCGACAGCTGATGCGCTGCGCCGATGTGTGACGCGCTGCTTGCCGTGCTCGAGCTCGAGCTCAAACGCATTCCTTGCTTAAACTTGTAATACAGAGGGGTAGGACACGGCATCGAATTAACCAATCGGGACGCTTCAAATCGAACATGTGACCCATGAATTATCTCTCGACGCTTGATACCACCTGCTGCCCTCTTGTGGTGAGATATATATTTCGCATGTTGCAGTACATTGTGGCGTTTGCGGGACAGTAAAACAGATTGCCGAAACAGCATATTATATGAACTGAAGCTCCGAAACGGTGCGTCTTTTGCGAGGGATATAAACAAAAACAAAATTGATAATATCAATATGTTTTATCCTTCACAGGTACATAGAGAATATGAAATATAAATTAAAAGTGTTTACTTCAATCAGGAAGTGCTCAAATTCTATTTTCAATCATGTTGTAACTGTTTTCGTAATTTTTGCAAAAGTGAAATTCATAATATTATCCACATTTTACATTGAAATGTACTGTACTACGAAATATTGAAGTTAGCAGAACAAGACCTGCATTCAAAAAAAAGTTATGTATGTAAATGTTGCAGTGTGCTATCAGATAGAAGGAATACTCTAAAAAAAAATTTAATCACAACATATATCTCTTTATGTTTATGTCAAGTAACAAAGTAAAAACATTACAAACAAAACAGCCCCTTGCATTTTTCTAAAAGTACATAAATACAACACTGTAAAATTGCATTTTTTTCTAAAACGAGTTTAAACATTGTAAATTTGTAATGTAAATGTGTTTCATTTTGTGAGATAGAAACTCATATTTATGATATTAGTATACACAAGTTATATTTGCAAATGATTTTTATTCATATTGTTTATGTGATGAAACGAAAGTCAGCATAGTTTATGTTCAAGCTTTGAGTAGTTATTTTAAAGTACATGTGCGATGGGATTTCCATTGTTAAATCGAATTTCTTTTAATGATATTTTCCATCATGACAGAATTTATATATTACTCGTTTGTGTTTCAAACGTTGTGTTTGACGATTATAGGAATACTTGACCCCAACTACTTACTTACACGTTTTTCTGAATTAAAAATTAGTGTCATGCTTCTGAGTATGCTTACTAAAAAAAATTGTTATAGGCTATTTTCTAGATAAATGCGTTTATTATAATTCAGTTTCTTAGCAAATTGTTTTCTTTCAGGTGGCTTTATATATTTTCTTGTACAATTACCAAATATTACATGCATCATCAACTTTTTGCTTTAATTTCCTAAAGGGAACTATGTACTATATATACTCAACGACAAAATCTGGCACCACCCGTCATCGTCATTCACATATTAGATTGTTCACTTTGATTTTGAGAGCCGTTTATTTAAGAACAATTTTACTGTAACTTTTTCTTTGTTGCCAGTTAGTTTATTAACTGATAGTTTCAAGTTTTCATGAAACACTTTACATGGTGTTAGGATATCGGTTTTCGACAGTTTCATTATGTTACTATATACTTTTCTATGTTATTCTTTTATTTATGTTATCAGCTTATATTTCCGATCCTCATGTTTTCATGTTTCTTTTCTCTTATTACATAGCTTAGTCGCATGCTAGGAGAGAAAAAACGTTGGTTCCATCTTCCACATTATGGCATCGCCTTCAATATTCTTTATTGTTAATTTCCTGATTAGTTGCGGGCAACTTCTCAGACAATATTTCAATATTTACTATTATGACATCATGTTTTAATTATATAAATGTTGGCACTTTTCTTAAAGTAGAAGTTTGGACAATAAAGGCCAGTAGAAGTAGAAAAAATAAAAAAAGGTAACCATCTCATTCGGAGAGGTAACTAGCGAACCTCAAATCTTTGTCCGAGTGCTCGTGTGATCCTGTACATGAGCAAGTTTGTGTGTAGTGTATAGTTAGCATTAGACGTAAAGAAGAGAGTAGCGACAAAGGTGTGAATCTAGACTGGTGACATATCTGAGAATTGAGGCTTGCATACTTAAGATATTGACAAATCATTAATTATTCAATGAACTATTAGGGTTATAATCTATATCAACAAACTTTGAACTACCCCACCCTTTGAAGGACACTTGCACTTATTTACCATCAATGCATGTACAAAATTATCTGAAATTTAAGGCGTGCATTCTAACAATATTACCTAATTATCAAAATTATTACTTATGGAAATTACACCGCAAT
Source organism: Glandiceps talaboti (assembly GCF_964340395.1). Lineage (NCBI taxonomy): Eukaryota > Metazoa > Hemichordata > Enteropneusta > Spengelidae > Glandiceps > Glandiceps talaboti. Next base: position 13,070,645 of record NC_135558.1, on the reverse strand, counting down.
TAAAAACTGTTTTAAAAAGTACATCAAACGAATGTTCTTTGTTATGGTTGATGTACACAATGAACCTTGCACACCCCTGTAACATTCACAAACATAGGACAGGGTTGTGCACACAGCTGTACCAGCTCAGTGGAGTCACGGGAGCTGTACCAGCTATGCGTGCAATATCCCGTAACAGCTCTGGCCAACACATTAGGTGTAACATACAATGTGCTAATAGTATATGTAATAGTTCTTACATATTATCTCGGCTTGATTTCAATGTTCCAACCAGAATATTATGGAATCAGACTGTCTCCAGATCAGACTAGAATAGCTCACACAGTTGGCACATGGCTGTGGGAATACCACTGTTACAGCAGCATTGACATAGCTCGTGTTTGGCTATAGGAAATGCATATATTACAACTATTTGCTAGCATAGCTGGTACATGGCTGTGGGGAAACGTTTGTGATGGAATGTTACAAAAACCTATGCTGCATTGTTATTTTTAAAATCCATGTTATATTGATGTTGCCACAAAAGTTACACATCTATCATATCTAGGTATATTACACCAAGTGGGTTGGCCACTGCTGTTACAGGGATATTGTACACATACCTGGTACAGCCCCATGGTGCCATTGGACTGATACAGCTACATATATATGCACAACCCTGTCCTATGTATGTGATTGATCCAGCTGTGTGAGCTACGCTAGTCGGGTATGAACAAGAGCTGTAGGGTATTATTCCACTATGTGCCATCTGTGTGAGCTATATCCTAGTCGGATATGAACAACCTTTAAGATGGGTACTACAGGATATTATTCCACCATAGCTCTTAATACGTAGATGTGCACAATTGTGTGTAAGGTGAGCAGTACACAATTATGGTACTGGGATGTGCAAAACAGTCGTGACACAGAGGTGGTATTCCACATCCTTGCAACAGGCATATTTTTCACAACAAGGGCTGTGGAAAAAATATACTCTGTAACGGGGCTTTGAGGCTCACAGTTGGTACATGGCTGTGCTCTTCTTCCTAGCACTAGGATATTGCAGCATTAGGATGTACACACCCTAGGACTAGGATGTACAAGGTTACCTGTGTAGCCACGTAAGAAACACTTCAGATATCGTATATCATAATCTATTTGATAAATGAATACGACTACAATATCGAAATACTTTAGTTGATGAAGACCCCTTAACGCAATGTATTAAATCAGTTTGGCATGAAGCATATTTAAACAAAGGATCGCCCTTCAAAAAAGGAACTACATGAACAAGGTGACAGAACACGTAAACATTATCCACTATTTTATAGTAATAAGTGAACAATATATATGCAGATGTTTACGGCAGTACGTAGAAGGTGTACAGGACAGGTAAGACCATTTATACCATTCTGGATTCAACTGAGTATTTCGTCCCTAGCAGACGTATGAGTATGGGGTGTGTCTTCCTATCTATAGCTAAGTAATGATATATGTGTAATTGTACATTGGTCCTTTGCCATACGAGCTACACTGGTTGTTAGCAGTTAGTTTGCGTTATGTACATCATCGTTATTAATCCTGCCTATCACAAAGAATATATAGATTTAAATTGAATGCCTTCTGAAAGGGCAGAAGCATTAGATTTTCTTTCCTACAAATGATATTGTTAGAATGCACAATTCGTGGCTACGAATATAGCCGTCAACATGATCATCACAACAGTTAGTTCGCTAGACAACAGCTCAATGTGTACGCAACCGTGGTTATATATCAATCTTTAACTTCGTCACACACATAGTAACACAAGTATTTATTGAAGTAAATTCAATTACATCAGAACACGTCACTGTTGCTCTGTGGATATGTCAGTGTCGTCCTATTCAGTCCAGAGACAACGTCCATCTCGTCCGGTATTCCACGACTGGATGAATTTGGACAGAACTCTTTGATTGACAAGTATCATATCATTGACTGAAGAAATCAGACCGATCAGTGAAACCAATAGTGATTTTCCGACTTTCCGACATGCACGTATTCATGATAGTATCAACTTTGCCAGAATTGTGACCATATTTGTAGTAAAAAATATATGTATTTCCTAACTAACTATGTACATTCCATAAGGAAACATTTAGACTCTCTCATAGCCTCGGTAAAGTCATTAACAGGCTGTTTTGTATGTACTGATATTACTTGTACGATATTACTTGTCTTAGTAACTTTATCTCTAATGTTCTGTGCGCCATTATCGAATATATGGGACTATCCATTCCTCGATGTGTATGAAGTGAGTTTTGTTAACATTATATATATCGTATTGCCAGTAAATTCCTATATAATAACTACGTTTATCATATTGACAAATTATTATATGAATTTGAAGTATGCATTCTTAATATATAGCCTAATTACTAAAAACAATTAATTATGAAAATGACTAATTAGTTCTTGTCATTACCATATGGAATATGTGTACCAAGTGTCATCAGAATCGATGCAGTAGTTTTTTGAGATATCGTGTCCACATCCAGATGGACACGCACACACACACACACACATATACATACATACATACATACATACATACATACATACATACATACATACATACATACATACATACAGACAGACAGACAGACAGACAGACAGACAGACAGACAGACAGACAGACAGACAGACATACATACATACATACATACATACATACATACAAACATACATACATACATACATACATACATACATACATATTACATACATACATACATACATACATACAAATGTACATACATACCGACAGCCAGACAGACAGACAGACAGACACAGACAGACAGACAGACAGACGTATAACATAACCTTCCCTAGTGCTAGGTAAAAATCACTTGGCCATTACGATGTCCATAAAGATTCAATAAAAACGTATGCTTGATCGATATTTTTCAATCTGATTAAAATATGATGTGGTGAAAGCGAAAATATCCTTTACGGCAGACTCTCACACTCCCTGTGTGTGTGTGTTACTCAGGAAGTTATAGGAGAGGGCACATCGGACTCCCCCGCAAAATGTCAATTACTCTTAGTTGGTCAAAGTTTGTGGCTGTGTTTACTGCTTATTGACGGTATGCCCTTTGCTAGTTCCGACTCCAGTGTGTCTAAATATAAATGTATGAGTGGATTTACATAGTTTTATTGATAAAATTCACCTGACATCCTAGCCCACACAACCACCTTAATGGGACATAGTGTAATTGATAGTGTACAAATACATCCATCAATGGAAATAAATTCGTACTTAAGGTGAAAATCATTTATGCAAGTGAATATTTACCTTCCATCGCGCGCACAGTCTCTATTCTACATGGATTCTGATAGTCATAGTTAGGCATTGCCTGTAGAGTTAAAACAATAATTAGACAAACCCTAAACATTTTTTTAAACATTTAAAACAAAAACATAAGAAATTCGTTGTCTTCTGGACCTTAATGTAGGTCTGTTTTCTTTTCCCAGTGATGGCAGTACATATTTCATGAAACTATCACAGAAGGAGTATTCTGATCGACATTTCGTTTGGTTTTGGGACGAAGGGCAATATTTTTCACAAAACACTGAAAATGATGAAATGAAATAAAACAAAATCCTGCCCCACCTACCCTATTTTCTAAGGCAAAGTTATGGGAAACACATAATTATATTTTCGCCTTATTTGTCTGACTTTCTCGCGTTTCTCTAGACGATTTCCGTGTACTTAAAATTTTTAAATCATTGTGAATGACCATTGCACAATTCAGGCTCTTAACTCCTAATTTAGACAGACAATATTCAATTTTCTAAATTTTGGTTTGGTCGTGTTAAATATACTTGTAAGAAACCAATGGAGACAAAATAACCTTTAGCGGGCTTGAACGCACTTTGGATGGTTACTAGTTTAGCAAACATGTATTTATTTTCAAACTGCACATTTTGTACTTTTTTTCGTCACTTGGCAGAGACTAATGATATGAAATATGAGCTGGGGCCGAAATGGCTCTGCGAGTTTGAACCCGTGTAAATACAGTCATGATTTATTGAGATAAAGCTTCTAGATTATCCAGATGTGAAGTTACAATTTAGTGAGTGGCTGTGCTCTTCCTAGCACGAGGATATGGCTAGTGTTAGGATGCACAAGCTATGTTAGAAACACATCAGATATCGTATGCCATTAATCGATTCAATTAATGAGTACGGCTAGAATATCGAAATAATTTAGTTGTTGAAGACCCCTTAACGCAATGTTTGAAATCAGTTTGTAATGAAGCATGCTCACAAAGCATTACAAGTAAAGTTACATCAACAAACATTTAAGAGCCTGTGTGCATAGTTATGGTTGATGTATGAACAAATTAATATTTTGAATTTGAAGTGTGCAATTTATAGCCAAGTTAATGGAAATTATTAATCATCCTCATTAAAACTCATTATAACTCTTTAAAACTAAAAGCTACATCAAAAAGCTTTTGAAGAACACAAATAAAATAATAAAATAATATAATGATAATTAAATAATATTACATAATAATAATAATTCTTATAATAATCGAGTTTATTTGAATATTAACCACCCTACCTGGGATAATTTGTATGCTGAGTTTGGAAAATGGGGTCATTTTATTAACATCCGTTGCCATGGTAACCAAAATCACCATAATATGTGGATGATTTTTCCATAATTTGACATCAAACATTGTAAAAAAATAAAAATTAATGAAAATGTTTCCTTGTTTTTGACATGTATGAGATTGGGCTATCTGTTGTAACACAAATTGCCTAAAATAGGACAACTGTTTCCATGGAAACATAGAGTAGACTAAAAATATTGTGTTGGTTAAACACCTACACATCTGGAAAATAATTTAATTATAACATAGTTTATTTGCATATTGCCCACCCTATATTGGGTATTTTATTCAAAAATAGTTATCATTTTAGGAACATCTGTTGCCATGGTAACCTAAATCACCATATTATGCATTATTTGGCAAAATTAATATAAAATTCAAAAAACAAAATTTTTTTACAAAAAAAATTCCTTACTTTTGGCATATATGTACTAGTGCTATCCATTGTATGACAGCTTACCTAAAATTGGAGAGTGGCTTCCATGGAAACATAAAATACGCTTACATTACAAATGCCATGTTTTAGTAAAAAAAATTATCTGACATACACCTACAAATGAATGGGGTTCCTATTAAAATAACACATATTTTATTACTGTAAGTCCAAATAAAATATGCAACGAGTCACAAACTGAGTGGTCGTAAAAGTTTAACATGTATGTCAGAAGATCTGTGTTAATGACAAGGTTCAATTACAATCCCAAATTTTGAAGGGCCGGGTCCGACTACATTACAACATGTGCAAGGAGGGTGCTACATGTACATACATAAACAAACTGGTGTGTGGGAATGTGAAGAAAAATCCAGGCCTTCGCTAGTTTTCTGTTAAATATTACATGTAAAAGCCTGCAACCGTTAGCAATAATGACAGCATAACACACAAATAATGATATACTGTGTGAAATTACAATTTAATATAGATTACACAGCATGAAAATACAACCCCATCTTGACATATTCTTGTCCTTTTCAGTTGCGCTGACATTTACAAACATGTACATTAACGAAGTGATCAGCTCTACATACCTTTTGCTATGAACAAAGTTCAACTTTCCTTTCTTGGCAGTGTAAATCATAAGTTTATGTACTACATGTGCATATATATATATATATATATATATATATATATATATATATATATATATATATATATGTTGAGGGTAGAAGATAATCAAGTCGGGTTTTTCGTCTCTACAAGCCTGTTTCGTGAGTAAATCACTCGTCAGGAGATGTTGATGTACTGAATATACCTCGTATACATCGTGTGGTGTAAGGCGGGTTTTACCTAGGGTGTTGAGTGGTGCTTTTGTTTGTACAAAAGGTGTCAATTATGTGTGCGATGGGTCAGGTGTTACACAACAATGTTTTATTTCGATGGCGACAAGAGGATACAAGTTCATTTCGTTTATTTAATGTGGATAGTTCGGGTCGGCAGATAATAAAGAACTTTTCTTTGAGGCATAAATTGCACTTCTTGCTTGCGCTATTGTAGGTTGGGTGGGATGAAAGTGGTCGCCAGGAAATGGAGTGGTCGATGTTTTTATCCTTGAGGGTCCAGATATGTTTGCTGAGTTCCGTAGAGTTCCTATGTTTAGTGTGTCGGAATGATGCTGTGTGGTTTCTGTACCTTGTCTTAAACTCGTTTTCTGTGAGCCCGATGTATGTTTCTGTAATGTCGTTGTTCAGCAAAAATGTTAGCACCAACATCGGACACAGATTCCTCAGCCTTGTAGACAAACACTTCCACAAAGAGCATAAACTCAGAAAAATCTTCAACCGCAACACCGTTAAAATCAGTTACAGCTGCATGAATAACATCAAGCATGTCATCAACAACCACAACAAACGCATCCTTATTTCACACGAACGCACCAACACCACCGTAAACAGCACCAATGCCAATAAAACATGCAACTGTCGGCAAAAGAAAACATGCCCGCTCAACGAAAATTGCCTACAGAAATCCGTAATCTACCAAGCAGCCGTCACACGCAAGGACAACGACATTACAGAAACATGGATGATGGATAAGCGATGTAACATTCGATAATGTAGGTCTTTGAGTAATAAGGTCCGGTTTGACACAACATTGACACTCATGTACCAAAATATCCATCCAAAGTTGCATTCAAGGAAACCATTATTTGCATTATATGATTGAACACAATGCCGCTGGATATAGTTGAGGATGAGTAGCCTTCCATACCTTCCATTTTCAGGGGAATATTGATAAATTATCTATGATTTCACAGTTGTGTCTCCATCAAGGTTGTGAACTTTTATTTGCATTGTTTTAGTACGCACGCGCTGTGCAGATGCACACGTAAACACCTTGTGAGTGTGATACAATGTTACACAGTGTAACAATATCATCATGCCTGGAATGACCTATATCACATGCTCTCCACATGTATGCCGTACATTTCATAATTTCAGGTACGTTTTTGCATTCGGATTAATATATTATTACATGTTATCAGCTATTCATGAAAGTACAATTTGTAATAAATGAAACAATATTCTTACAACATCTCAATAATTGTCACCGTTTTATTTCCCAACAAGTTCCCGACTGAACTTTTGTACGAGCAACATAGACAAAAAATCATATATAATCATGTACCTTTTCGAATTCCCATCTATCGCTCCAAATGAAAGTTCTTAGACTGAGCCTCATTTTTCCTTCTAGAAATGGTCCAGCTTGGTTCTATTATCATCTGTACTTATTGCGTTTTCCGTAGGGTTGATCATCAACAAGCTTTCAACCGATTACATTTTGCTTCCGGCCTTTCTTCGTACAAATGGAAACAACACCATCAGGTTGTAATATTTAAAGTATTTCTAGTTCTACTTTTTATTCCATTTAAGGGTATTCTCTATGCAGAACGGCGTGGGCATGGGCGCCAGTTCAGATGTAGAGGGGGGCGATCAGGATAAAAACGTAAACATGTACCACGAAGGTCAATTCAGGCAAAATAACGAAGGTAAAATAGCAATGAACGATTAGTCGACATCTACATCGGATTTTAATGAGATTGGTTCGAATCCTACACGTGTTATTTTTCTTTCCTCAATTAATTTATATGTTATTTGGATGAGTTTTCAACTGTATATATATATATATATATATATATATATATATATATATATATATATATATATATATATATACACACACACACACACAAACACACCATATATATATATATATATATATATATATATATATATATATATATATATATATATATATATATATATATATCTGTATGTATGTATGTATGTATGTATGTATGTATGTATGTATGTATGTAGCGATTAACCGACATCTACATCGGATTTTAATGATATTGGTTCGAATCCTACACGTGTTATTTTTAATACTTTCCTCAATTAATTTATGTTATTTGGATGAGTTTTCAACTGTATATATATATATATCTGTATGTATGTATGTATGTATGTATGTATGTATGTATGTATGTATGTATGTATGTATGTATGTATGTATGTATGTTCGTATGTAATATACGTATATTCATATCAATATTCAATCATAAAAAAGATAATGCAAATATTGGTGATCGTGCTGTACAGTGGAGATGTTTTATACTAAGATATGTTTAGAGTTGTAATTTAGTAATGGAATATATATGTTGATTATGTCACGTCATCCAAACATTCATATATCACCATGGCCAGACAGACAGGTAAGCAAGGTCGACATATGTTGTCAAACTGTTCCTTTACAGGCGTTACCTCAAGGGGGCGTCGCGTTAACGTGTCAAGCCCAGTAACCTTTGATCGTAATACAAGAACTATCCTGATTACATCGTTTTACAGACGGGATGAACGTATTTCATGGTATTCTTTATCCCTATAAAATGAATACCCCTTTCTTTTTTTCTTTTTCTCTGCCTATTAATCTGTACATCTGACTCTCTGTTTTTGTTATTCTTGCAAGTTCTTTCTCTGATTATGATCGATGATATGTTTCAGGTGGCAACCGATCACAAAATCTCCACATCATCCAGCCAACTACCAATGTCATCCAATCAACAACTTTGTGTTCGTGAAGACACATAAGACAGGAAGTACGACACTTTCCACGATACTGGACAGATATGGATACAACAGGAACTTGTCTTTCATGTTTAACAGAAAAGATCAAGGACGTGTCGGTCATATCAGGAGGATTGCGATTAATCGTGACAGTCCTAAGAAACTGTTCGGGCCACCCATAAATGTTGACATTAATGACACTAGTAGATTCATTTTTAATATATCCACAGTTCATTTAACATTCAATAAAACTGCTTTAGACTTGTTCATGACACCAAATACTAAATATATTACAATTTTACGAGATCCAGCAACACAATTTGAATCCTACTTTTGGTTTTTTGGTTTGAACAAACATGTGTGTCATCTCAAAAATAAACTTAATTCTACGCTTAATGATGCTTGCTTTCTTAAATTTGCCCGTGATCCAGGTCGATATAAAAGTGTTATGTCAGGTACCAACACACAGTTTCGAGACCTTGGTTTACCAAGAAGTAAGCATACGAACGAGACATTCATTAATGAGACAATTCAAAAACTGCAGAATGAACTAGATTTCGTGTTAATAACTGAATATTTCGATGAATCACTTTTGTTGATGAGAAAATTGTTTTGCTGGAATATGACAGATATTATTTACTTAGCACAAAATGTACGAAAGAAACAACCCAGTAAATACTCCGCTTATGTACATGACAAGATTCGACAATTGAATCGAGCTGATTTTCTTCTTTACCTGAACTTTAATAAGACTCTCTGGAAACGAGTGGCAGAATATGGCCCAACATTTCAATCTGACCTTTCTGAATTTCGATCAGAACTGAGGAACTTCACTGATAACTGTATAACAAATACAAATACAACAGATCGGAGGGGTCGTCAACTGAATATTCCACGGTCGTCACCGTCTAAGGAATGCAGACAATCAATTTTAGTGACGAAAGCGTGGATGAAATTGATAACCAAGAGGCAGCATTGAAGACATAAGTGTGACATATTCATCAGAAAAGTGCAAATGAACAAGTGCCATGAAACTATAAACATTAAAGTATGGTTTAACGCCAAAGTCACCTTCAACAAACAACGTCGGTTGTGTACGTACTTTTGCCAGGGTGATCCTATTACTTTCCCTGCCCTTGATTTTCTGCAGAATAGCGTCCCCTATGGCAAGAAATGCAAGTGTCTGGACTGTCGACGTCATCTACTGTCAAGACGGCGTTTCAGCGATAAGCTTGTAAATTTTACTAGTGCACATTTTCCCTCAGCCTCTATTTACTAGTATACACTACCAGTCGAAGTTCTCTTACACAGTGTTGTAGAAAGTAAACAACACTACATCTTCTTTATCCTCCATTATCGGCTTGCAGAAGGCACTGTTCACTGTTTGCCAACTCGAAGGGGTCACGTGAGAAACACTTTACAGTGCACATTGACTGTTCTTACGCCAGGCCAGAAAAGCAGTTCAGTTACCTGACCATACAATTAATTTGTAGGTGAGGTTACTTCCAAGAAGGGGGAAAATGGTATAGGTCGAACAATAAAAAAAACACCTGAACAGCTTCCTGTGAATGGAAACTTCTTGCTGACGCTAGCCAATATCACGTGCCAACTTTAGGGTGCTTACAAATACAGGCTTAGTAATTAATTTCAGTATTTCATTACGCGATACCCAGCAGTACTTTCAGCGCTTTGATTTTTTTAAAAATAGGGTCAATCCTATCTGAAATTTGACGGTTGCTTTGTGACACAAAACACATAATTCAACAAGTTGTCACACTGTATACAACGATTATATCTAAATTTGGAACTCGAAATGTTGTTTTATTGTCACACACCAAAAAATGTTACTATTTCGGCAATGTAGACTCATTGTATAAAATAAAATATAATTATATTAAATACACTTCTAAAACTAGGCTACCAGACTGATAGTTTTAACACTGGCTCTTAATAAAAACAATAATAATCTTTCATTTATACTGGCTAGCTCTTTTAAGTATATAAACACTTATTTCCCAAGATGTCCAATGAGGGCCAGCACTCTTATCGGTTTACTGACCAGAAAACTATTAACATATTGTGATCAGTTGAGTGTAAAAATAATGTGATTGTTTTGTTATTGAATAGATTACTGAGAGCATATTGTCTTAGTGTATACGATAAGTTTTTTCGCTGACGATCTCATTTTAAGTTAATTATCACCAATGACATCATCGTTTACTGTCCATCCAATCACATCGAAGGTATTATGACATCATTGTTTAATGATATAAATGTACATACTTTCTTAAAGTATATAAAGTTTATATTTAATCATCTGTACTGGATATCTGTACTGGAGTAGATATCCTATAACGACTGTTTCTGTTCGTATTTAATTAATCTGCGATATTGTGGATTTGAATTCATATTGTTCATGTGAAGAATCGAAAGTCAACATCGTTTATGTCCAAGCTTTGAGTAGTTATTTTAAAGTACATGTGCGATGGGATTTCCATTATTAAATCTAATTTCTTTTTACATTACAGAATTTATATATTACTCGTTTGTGTTTCAAAAGTTTGTGTTTAACGATTATAGGAATACTTGACCCCGATTACTTGACCCCGATTACTTGCATCGTAAATTTTTTTTGCATATTTCTCATTTGTGTTTTGCAACGATTATTGACAATTATACCTGACCGCAACTACTTACACGCTTTTCTGAATTAAAAATTAGTGTCTTGCTTCTGAGTATGCTTACTAACAAAATTGTTATAGGCTATTTTCTAGATAAATGCGTTTATTATCATTCAGTTTCTTAGCAAATTGTTTTCTTTCAGGTGGCTTTATATATTTTCTTATACAATTACCAAATATTACATGCATCATCAACTTTTTGCTTTAATTTCCTAAAGGGAACTATGTACTATATATACTCAATGACAAAATATGGCACCATCATTCACATATTAGATTGTTCACTCTGATTTTGAGAGCTGTTTATTTGAGAACAATTTTACTGTAACTTTTTCTTTGTTGTCAGTTATTTTATTGTCAGTTTATTCACTGATAGTTTCAAGTTTTAATAAAACACTTTACATGGTGTCAGGATATCGGTTAACGAATTCAGAGGTTTTCGAAAGTTTCATTATGTTACTATATACTTTTCTATATGATCTCTTTTATTTATGTTGTCACCTTCTATCTCCGATCCCCATATTTTCATGTTTCTTTTCTCTTATTACTCAGCTTAGTCGCATGCCAATCTGATTAAAATCCGATGTAGATGTCGAAAGTTATTCAAGTAGGAGTGAGAACATGCCAATTATTTAGAGAAGATGGAAAAGGAGAGGCAGAGAACATGAAGAAGATGATTTTTTAAAACTTTTTTTTTTTAAATCGACCGCCCGACCGACCCATTGTTGCCATGAAAAAGTAATGATAAAATACGGTCACCGCTATCTGTAATTTGGCGGTTGTCACACTGTTTACAATGACTATACTTTGTACAGTATATAGCAGGGAATAAATGTGTACTAAATTTGGGAACAGGAAATACTGTGTTATCGTCAGAGACCAAAACAAGTTACTATTTCAGCAGTTTCGACCCATTGTCTAAAAATATTTATTAAAATCACTTCTAACATTGAGCTACCAAACTAATACTTTTAATCCTGGCTCTTATCGATTGACTGACTAAATCTAGGCATTGACATATTGTGATCAGTTGAGTGTAAAAATAATGTCATTGTTTTGTTAAAGAATACATTAATTTAGCTGACGATCTCATTTTAAGCTAATTATCACCAATGACTTCATCGTTTACTTACATCCAATCGCAAAGAAGAGGGTATTATGACATCATTGTTTAAAAATAGAAATGTAGACTATTCTTAAAGTAAACGTTTGGACAATAAAGACCAGTAGAAGTAGAAAAGTAAAAGAAGTAACCATCTCATTCGGAGAAGTAATTAGCGAACCTCAAATCTTTTGTCTGTTCAGCTATTCCTGAGTGGTCGTGTGATAATGAACATAAGATAAGATAAGAACAAGTTTGTATGTAGTGTATAGTTAGCATTAGACGCAAAGACGAGAGTAGTCACAAAGGTGTGAATCAAGACTGGTAACATTATATCTGGAGTTTGTGTTGTTTATGAGATTTGGTTTCAATGGTTAATGCAGTGACCATGCGATACAACAAACCAAAAATATGGTTGATGGTATAAAATAAATGTGGCTTATGACGGTCTCTTGACCAATCAGAATGCGAGATTCCATGGTGACATATAACTGAGAATATTGGAATTTTCTTCAGTCCAATCATACGTTATATTGTTTTTCTGATATGTATGAAAATCCTAGACTAGATTCCTTGTGGGTCAATAATATACCAGATGTAAATTGAATGCCTCTTTATAGATTTGTGTTTCTACCATGGCAATTTTCTGAGTTATGGCTATCGTACATGATATAACACCCCCCCTCCTAATTGGAAAATAAGTACATGAAACTATGCGAAAATTGAGGCTTGCATGCTTAAGATATTGACAAATCATTAATAATATCATGGACCATTAAGGTTATAAGCTAAATCAAACAACTTTTAACTCCCCACCCTTTGAAGGACACATGCACGTCGTTACCATCAATGCATGTACTACATTATCTGAAATTTAATGCTTGTATTCTAAAAATATTGCCTAAAGGAATGTTGAGTCTTTTAAACGCGGTTTGAAAACCTATCTTTTTAATATGTATTATCAGTGATTCGTTTTTTTGCTTTGCTGTACATTTATTTCACCTCAGGACTGTGTGTTCTTTACCCTACCACTTGCAATGTGTATTTTTAAATTTTGCATATTCTTGTTAGAGTTTCTGTACATCGCACTGTGACGTATGTGTAGTGCGTTTTCTAAGAAATTAAAATAATAATAATAATAATAATAATAATAATAATAATAATAATAATAATAATAATAATAATACCAAAATGATCATTTATTTAAATTACGCATCACAATTAAAAACTACTTTAAAAAGTATATCAAACACAATTGCTTTGTTATGGTTAATGTATGTACCAATTTCCCATAGCGGGTACTCTGATGATGATGATCATTGGTGTCGGCCACCCAACGCTAATGAATTTGGCAGTGTATAAGCTTGAATTATTGTCTTTTGAGCAAATTGACTTGTGTTATTGTTGACATGAGAGTGGCTAGTGAATATTGTAATAGTGAAATATATCTTTCACCAAAAAGAATTGGGCGTGCCTGAGGGAGGGACATTGTATTCTAATTACAATCTCTCCTGTCTCACTAGGCGGGGGTTTTACCATATGCCCGGATTTACTATCTATTGCAGGGTATAAAATGTTATTTTCTTGTTGAATACTAAATCTCATCGTCGTATGGCCCTGTACGTGTATGTTCCCACCATCTCGGAATGGGAAAAGACAATACATGATGCAGGCTTATCGAGTGTATCTCGCGATTAAAACTAGATGGGCTATCTACAGTAAGCAGTGATTGGATAATCAAATATGAATATGCATGAGAGGTTATTTACCCAGGTGTAATAATTGTGCCTTCTCAACAGCGGAGCGGCACACTTAGCGAACACCCACCCACCCTTTAAAGGGCCAACACATAAAATCAGTAGTACTGACGAAGCCTTCCCCTCATGAAGATCTCGAGCGAGGTACAGGGGAAAAAACTTTAATAACTGTCAGTCAACCAATAATCAAAACAGAGGACCCTCGACCACTCCACAACTAATTCAAAGTAGACACCACTACGCAGTGTAGATAGGTAAGTAACTATTTCCGTCAAGTTATTGATATAAAGAGTGAAAAGTAAAGGTCCCAGGATTGAACCGTGGGGTACTGGGAAATGACCATGCTGACATGCTCTACTACATGTACTCATTTGTGATAAAAACTCAAAATCACATTTTTTTTTCAACTTAAGCTTGATTTCTGCCTGTGGTTGACCTATATATAACTAAATTAATTGATGCGTATCTTTTGTCCCAGGTACGGTTTCTTTAACCTGCCGTATATGTTCGCTTAAAAGCTATCGTAAATACACTGGGAGCAAATAGCTTGATAAAAAAAGCAATTACCGTGTGGTGTGCAATAAATGTGTCCTCTATATACATTTTTTGTATGCTGAGTAAACGGTTACAGGTTTGAGTTTGGTTGTATAAGTGCCAAAGGCTGTGTGCGCCACTTGTCCTTGTTAAGACCGATAAGCATATGACTATGACGAAGATAGTATACGAAAGGGTCTTTGTAGTTCGACTATAAAGATAGTATACGAAAGGGTCTTTGTAGTTCGACTATTAATTGGTAGGAACTTTTGTGTCCAGCCTTGAGCCTTTATGTAGAGAGTTATTGTTCAATATTTAAAATAGAACCAAAGGATGTGACCAGGTCAGTGCGGTCAATTCAAAGGATCGCTAACTGTTGGCATGTGTCTTTTGTTATGTAGATGCCTGAATCCATTCAATAAATGAGTACGACTAGAATATCGAAATAGTTTAGTTGTTGAAGACCCCTTAACGCAATGTTAGAAATCAGCAGAAACAAAGAATTACCCATCATTTATCAAAAAAGAACTACATCAACAAGGTGACAGAACACGTGAAGGTAATCCACTATTATATAATAATAAGTGAACAATATGCAGATGTTTACAGCAGTACGAAGAAGGTGTAGAGGACAGGTAAGACCATTTATCCTTTTTGGATTCAGTAGACTAGTTTGACCCCGTAACAGATTTACGAGTATGGCGGCGTGTGTTCTAACCCATGAGATGCAATATAGGTGTAATTAACTTATTAAGTAGATCCTTCGCCATTCTAGCTACACTGGTTGTGGAATAACTATGATTTTTAGCAGTAGCCAATATCAATTAGTTTGGTGATGTTTACGCCATTGTTATAACTTATTAATCCTGCGTATTCAGTCTTAAAACTGGGTAGTAATTACGCAATAATGTCTTACTGAAGATCCTCGTTAGTATATTTATGTCGAACACTGTGTTCAGTTGATGGTTGAGACAGGCCTTCAAAAATTCACGCTGAGCCACGTCAATCCGTTCGCCCCAGGGCCAAGTGAACTTCATGTGAAAATGATGGGCCGTGACATTAAAAAAAACATTGGACGTATTCTAGACAAACTCACATAATTGTAACAGGGATAGAAATTAGTTGGGGTGACAAAATTGTAATTGGAACGTGTTTTTAAACGAAATGTTGCGAAATCACTTCAAGTTAATGTGCTAGTGATTACATGCATCTAGGTAAAAGGCGATCGATTGTGTCAACCTTACAACGGTTGAACTCTCCAACAGCTAAGCAAAACGTTTAGTCACGTAATTTGCTAATCTAAGAAAGTATTAAGCTTGAAAATTACTGTCATGACTTTCGTTGGTTACACGCAATCTGTCGATACTTTGACAGAATCAGGAGGACTCAGTTCAACATGTTTAAGATTAACTAAATCCTTGTGTTGTCTCCGAAAACTGTCCATCATTACGCTGTCGTACGTACTGTCGTATTGATATGCAAATACCATGTCACGATGTATTTATACTCTTTTAGTGGTCTGAGGTTTCTACAACTGCTGACATCAGACCGTAGACAAACGGAACCTGTTACAAAAAGGGGAAGTAAACAAATGAATTATTTAATAACACTTGGCTCAGCATGTTGGAACAGCAGAGACTTGTATTACACACCAAGGTTTAATAAGATCGGCTATATGACCTCTCTATGTGTACATGAAATGTCTAGGGAACTGGAAATTAGTCCGTGAACATAAACTATTATGTAAATAATAACTAATTATAGTTATGGGGAGAACGATGATGTGATGACATTGATAAGCTACTTTTCGTATTTTGTCAATATCATTTGCATTGAATTAAGGCAACAACTAACTTTAGTTATTCATTTATGGCGCGCTAATGATTTTATCACCCAATCATTTGAGTATTGCATAATTTATGATTTTAAGAATTCAAAATTGGCATAAAGTATGGATTCCCTTCAGAGAAGAGAAGGGAGCAAGCTGAAGGCAATGCAAGGAGCATCCATCTGCTCCCTGGCTGGCTACTTCTAAAATGATTCCAAGTTAACCATGGATATTGTATGTAGCCAGAGCTAATTCCCTAAAGTCCAAGTGATCCCATGTACAATGTAGAGATATGAGAGTTATTTGAGTATAGTTACATGATGTACCAGCAAGGTAAAGAGATCAGAGTAAAATTAGTGAAAAAGTAACACTGATGGAGAATTAATTGCATCGTTTTGTTTTATTGGTGTATGCTTGGGCTGTCTTGCTGATGGACCAGGATACGGAAAAAGGCTCATTGTTTCTTTTCAGTTTCCAAATGTGTTTTGATAGTTCTGTGCTGTTTTCGTGTTTTTCATGTTTGAATGACTGTTTGTGGTTGGCGTATCTCTGTTTGAAGTTGTTCTCTGTTAGACCGATATATACTTTTGTTTGTTTTCCATGGACAATGGCTTGGTATACGATGTTTTCCGTTTGGCATTCGCCGTTCAAAGGACAGGTGTCTTTCTGTCTGCAATTACAAGGTTTTTGAGTGGGTTTAGTTTCGCTGTTGGAGATGGTGGCATTATGCGCTTTGATTATGGTAGCCATGTTTGGCATGCAGCTATAACTGACTTTGACATTGTTTCTGTTGAATATTTTGTGTAACTTAGAGTCTGCTGGGAAATGTTTTGCGATTAGGTTGAGGAATCGTTTGCCTACATTGGTGGCTACGTTTTTGCTGTATGGTGGGTTAAACCAGATGGTGTTTCTATTTCTGTTTTTCTTGTTTTTCTGCGTCGGGGTGCTGGTGTACGTGATGTTCTCTTTGTGGCCGCTGGTTTTTAGTGCATTTTGGTACAGTGGGGCTGCCTGGTTGAAGATGTGTTCGTCGGATGATATGTCGGAAATTCTACGGCCGATGGCTGACGATATGTTCTTGATGATGCTGGGTGGGTGGTTAGACTGCGTGTGTATGTACATGGGGTTGTCGTTGGGTTTTCTGTAAGGGTAATATTTACCGTTGTTGAGGTTGAGCGTTATGTCTAGAAAGTTGACGGTTTTCAGATTGGTGAGTGTGGTTATTTTTAACCCCATGGCTTTGAAGGTTTTAGTTATGTCTTTTCTGATACTTTCTGATTTACTTCCGGTGATGTTCTTGAAGGCGTTGTTCTCAGGGTTGCTTCTCTTTAATTGTATAAGTTAATATACTGAGTCATGTTATTTTTCCCTCTAGAACTGGTCCAGCTTGGTTCTTTTGTCATCTGTACTTATTGCGTTTTTCGTAGGGTTAACCCTCAACAAACTTTCAACCGATTACATTTTGCTTCCGGCATTTGCACGGACAAATGGAAATAATGTCACAAGGTTGGTTTAGCATTTCTAGTTCAACTATTTAGTTTAATTTAGGGTAAGTTCTTTCCTGATATGTATATATATTTGCTAAAGATTATACATTAGGACATATTGAGCCTTAACTCAGTTTCACGCTACTTCGATCCGCAGATAAATTATGATCTGCTAATTTCTGATCTTAAGTATATTTTGCTCGGCTTTTAAAATTGCTTTGAGCACTGTTCTCTCCACAGAGACACCTTCACACCTTCGTACACACACACACACACACACACACACACATATATATATATATATATATGTGTGTGTGTGTGTGTGTGTGTGTGTGTGTTAATATACGTACATTCATGTCAACATTAAAAGCACAATGCAAATAATGAACAAATGTTGGTGATCGTACTGTGTAGTGGAAATGTTTCATAGTACGATGTGCTTTAGAGTTGCAATTTACACTAAAAAATTAGAAAATTGTGTTTATAACATTGATAATAATTGAACATGTAATTTGATTTTGTCACGTCTTCCAACCTTTCAAATATCATAGTAGGGTAGGTCGACATACTTTATCAAACTGTCCGCTTTGCAAGATTTACCGCTAGGTGGCGTAGTTGAGATGGCTTGACAAAGCCTGTCCACCTGAACAGGCGAAACGTTGCTCGTAAGTAATGTTGTTTTACAGACCGGATGAACGTATTTAATAGCATTATATATCTTTATAAAGTCAGTTCACTATCTCGCTACTTTCTTTATCATTGCCTGTTAATCTGTTCCTTTGGCCCTGTCTCTCTTTTATGTTCTTGCAATTTCATTTTCTGATTGTGATCTCTATTTTCAGGTGGCAACCAATCACAAAATCTCCACATCATCCAGTCAACTACCAATGTTATCCAATCAACAACTTTGTGTTCGTGAAGACACATAAGACAGGAAGTACGACACTTTCCACAATACTGGACAGATATGGATACAACAGGAATTTGTCTTTCATGTTTAACAGAAAAGATCCTCTGCGAGTCGGTCATATCAGGAAGATTGTGATTAATCGTGACAGTCCTAAGAAACTGTTCGCGCCACCCATAAATGTTGACATTAATGACACAAGTAGATTCATCTTTAATATATCCACAGTTCATTTAACATTCAATAAAACTGCTTTAGACTTGTTCATGACACCAAATACTAAATATATTACAATTTTACGGGATCCAGCAACACAATTTGAATCCTACTTTTGGAAGTTTGGTTTGAACGAACATGTGTGTCGTCTCAAAAATAAACTTAATTCTACGCTTAATGATGAGTGCTTTCTTAAATTTGCTCGTGATCCAGGTCGATACAAAAGTGTTATGTCAGGTACCAACACACAGTTCCAAGACCTTGGTTTACCAAGAGGTAAGCTTACAAACGAGACATGCATTAATGAGACAATTCAAAAACTTCAGAATGAACTAGATTTGGTGTTAATAACTGAGTATTTCGATGAATCACTTTTGTTGATGAGAAAATTGTTTTGCTGGAATATGACGGATATTGTTTACCTAGCACAAAATGTACGACAGACACAGCCCAGTAAATACTCCACCGATATATATGACAAGATTCGACTATTGAATCGAGCTGATTTTCATCTATACCTTAATTTTAATAAGACTCTCTGGAAACGTGTGGCAGAATATGGTCCAACATTTCAATCTGACCTTTCTGAATTTCGATCAGAACTGAGGAACTTCAGTGATAACTGTATAATAAGTACAAATGCATCAGATCAGGCGGGTCGTCAACTGAATATCCCACAGTCATCACCGTCTAAGGAATGCAAACAAGCAATTTTAGTGACGAAAGAGTGGATGGAATTGATAACAAAACGGCAACACTGAAGACACTGTGTGACCAATTTATCAGAAAAGCACAAGTACCAACAATCTTGGAACTATGAACATTCAAGTACGGGTCATACACTTAATTTGGAATTCGAAATGTTGTGTTATTGTCACAGACCAAAACAAAGTTACTATTTCAGCCATTTTGACCTGTTGTTTATATACTATATACTAAATTAACTTCTAAAAGTGAGCTACCAGACTAATCATTTCAACCCTGGCTCTTATCGGGTGACTGACGAGAAAACTAAGCATTCACTTACTGTGATCAGTTTAGTGTTAAGATAATCTCATTGTTTTGTCAAAGAGTAGATTACTGAGAGCATATTCTCTTAGTGTATACGATAAATTAGAATTTCGCTGACGATCCAATTTTATGTTAATTATCACCGATGACGTCATCGTTTACTTTACATCCAATCACGTGGGAGGTATTACGACATCATTGTTTAATAAAGAAATGTAAATATATCCTTAAATTATATAATTAATAATCTGTACTGGATATCTGTACTGGAGTAAATTTAGTATAACGATTGTTTATGTTCGTATTTAATTAGTCTGCGATATTATTGAATCTTTTCGGCGGTTATGTTTACTGTCGTTTATTTGTATGTTACGAGCGCTCATGAGATATCAAGCGACAGTATATGTAACAGCCAAAAAGAAATCGCGAAGTGTACATTATATCCGATTTGTGTGTGTGTGTGTGTGTGTGTGTCCGTGAGTACATGAATGAATGAATGAATGAATGAATGAATGAATGAATGAATGAATGAATGAATGAATGAATGAATGAATGAATGAATGAATGAATGAATGAATGAATGAATATAGCCTTCAAATTAAATCCTCTAGACCGTTTGCCTTTTTTATGTGGTCGAGATCTTTCAGTGTTCAGCTGTGACTCTCCTCAAAGCAAAGTGATCGAATCAGTGATATGCAAGTCAATAATTTAGTAAGTAATAAAATGGTATGTTTGTTTTTTATAAAACCAAATTCAAGAGGCTCTGAGCTGAAATTGGTCTCAGATATCATGAAGCATTTTCTGATTATGATCGATGATATGTTTCAGGTGGCAACCGATCACAAAATCTCCACATCATCCATTCAACTACCAATGTCATCCAATCAACAACTTTGTGTTCGTGAAGACACATAAGACAGGGAGTACGACACTTTCAACGATACTGGACAGATATACAGGAACTTGTCTTTCATGTTTAACAGAAAAGATCGAGGACGTGTCGGTCACATCAGGAGGATTGCGATTAATCGTGACAGTCCTAAGAAACTGTTCGCGCCACCCATAAATGTTGACATTAATGACACTAGTAGATTCATATTTAATATATCCACAGTTCATTTAACATTTAATAAAACTGCTTTAGACTTGTTCATGACACCAAATACTAAATATATTACAATTTTACGAGATCCAGCAACACAATTTGAATCCTACTTTTGGTTTTTTGGTTTGAACAAACATGTGTGTCATCTCAAAAATAAACTTAATTCTACGCTTAATGATGATTGCTTTCTTAAATTTGCCCGTAATCCAGGTCGATATAAAAGTGTTATGTCAGGTACCAACACACAGTTCCGAGACCTTGGTTTACCAAGAAGTAAGCATACGAACGAGACATTCATTAATGAGACAATTCAAAAACTGCAGAATGAACTAGATTTCGTGTTAATAACTGAGTATTTCGATGAATCACTTTTGTTGATGAGAAAATTGTTTTCCTGGAATATGAGAGATACTATTTACATGGCACAACATGTATGAAAGAAACAACCCAGTAAGTACTCCGCTGATGTAAATGACAAGATTCGACAATTGAATCGAGCTGATTTTCTTCTTTACCAGAACTTTAATAAGACTCTCTGGGAACGCGTGGCAGAATATGGCCCAACATTTCAATCTGACCTTTCTGAATTTCGATCAGAACTGAGGAACTTCAATGATAACTGTGTAACAAGTACAAATGCAACAGATGGGAAGGGTCAGCAACTGAATATCCCACGGTCAGCACCGTCTCAGGAATGCAGACAATCAATTTTAGTGCCGAGAGAGTGGATGAAATTGATAACCGAACGGCAGCTTTGAAGACGTAAGTGTGACCAATTTATCAGAAAAGTGCAAATGAACAAGTACCAACAACCATGGAACTATGACTATTCAAGTATGGTTTAACGCCGAAATCCCTCAACTAGTAGGAGTGCATCATTATATTACGTAATGTCCATATCTTTATAAAATCTAGCAATTCATGTTCACTACCTCGTGAAAACAACGTCGGTCGTATACGTACTTTTGCCAAGGGTGACCCTATTTTTTTCTGTTTCTCATAACCCGACCGACCCAAATTTTCAGCTCCAACATCAAAATAAAAAAAAAATAGTTCTTTAAAAAAATGTTTTGTTGTTTCCAACCTTCATATTCTGCGGAACAGCGCCCCTAAGTAAGCATCTGGACTGTCGACATCATCTACAGTCATGGCGGCGATGACGGCACCTGTTCACGAACAGAGCATTTCTTTCATGAGGAAAGTTATTTAAGTAGGAGTGAGAACACGCCAATTATTTAGAGAAGATTGAAAAGAAGAGGCAGAGAAAATGAAGAAAATTATTTTATTTTACTTTTTTTAAAAAATCGGCCGACCAACCAATAGTTGCCATGAAAAAGTAATGACAAAATACGGTCACCCCTTTCTGTAATTTGGCGGTTGTTTTGTGACACAAAACACATTATTGAACTTAAGTTGTCACACTATTACAATTACTATAGTTTGTACAGTATATAACAGGGAATATACGTTCACTTAATTTGGGAACTGGCCCAATACTGTGTTTCTGTCAGAGACCAAAAACCAAAGTTCCTATTTCAACAATTTCTACCCGTTGTCTAAAAATGTATATTAAAATCACTTCTAAAATTGAGCTACCAAACTAATACCTTTAATCCCTGGCTGTTATCGTCTGACTGACGAGAAAACTACGCATTGACATATTGTGATCAGTTGAGTGTAAACAATATTCCATTGCTTTGTCGAAGAATAGATTACTAAGAGCATATTGTCTTAGTGTATAAGCTAAATTAGAATTTCGCTGACGATCCCATTTTAAGTTAATTATCACTGATGACGTCATCGTTTACTTTATATCCAATCACATAGAAGTTATTATGACATCATTGTTTAATAAATGTTGACATTTTCTTAACTACAAATTATCATAGACTATTTTCTAGATATGTGTTTATTATCACTCAGTTTCTTATCAAATTATTTTCTTTGAAATGGCTATATCAACTTTTTTGTACAATTGCCATGTATAGCATGTATCATTAACTTTTCCTTTGGATTTCCTACCGGAACTATGTGCTGTACCCCGTTAAAAAAAGCTATGGAACCACGTCACTTTATTATTAATGTTGATATGTTAGATTTCTTCTCACTTTGATTGAGAGAAAATATTTACTGTAACTCTTTCTTTGCTACCAGATATTTTACTTCCAGTTTATTCACTGATAGTTTCAAGTTTTCATAAAACACTTCACATGGTGTTCGGATATCGGTTAATGAATTCAGACGTTTTCGACACTTTCATTATTTAAAAATATATGTGTATTAATCGTTATTTCTATATACCAGTATTTGACTAATATTAGGGAGTTATATTTCCCCATATTTGCATGTTAGTTTAGTTGCATGCTAGCAGAAACAAAAATGGTTTCGTCGTGCACATTATGTCACCTCTTCTATTTTCTTTTTTTTTATTTCCATAATTAGTTGCCGGGGGCAACTTCTCTTGAAGAAGGGGAACGTGCCACAGACCAATATTTCAATATTTCGACAATTTCAGCCCTTTGTCTAAAACGTTTATTATATTCACGTACGAAATTGAGCTACCAGACTTAGGGTATTAACTCCTGACTCATCGGTTGACTGACAAGAAGACTGTGATCAGTTGAGTGTAAAAATGATTTCACTGTTTTGTCAATGAATACATGAATGAGAGCTTATTGTCTTTGTGTATGCGATAAGCTAGAATTTCGCTGCCGATCGCATTTTATGCTAATTATCACCAATGACTTCATCGTTTACTTACATCCGATCGCATCGAAGGTATTGTGACATCATTGTTCAAAAATAGAAATTAGGTGATATAATGAAACAATTAAGGTTATAAGCTACATAGTTAAACAACTTTGAATTCCTACCCTTTGATGCACGTCGTTACCATCAATGTATGTACTAAATTATCTGAAATGTAAAGCTTTCAATCTCAAAATATTGCCTAATATCAATATGATCATTTATTTGAATTATGCATCACAATTAAAAAAACTACTTTAAAAAGTATATCAAACACAATTGCTCTGTTATGGTTGATGTATGTACCAATTTACCATAGGGGCAGGAGTAACAATATTTAAGAAGCTCAATTATTTTCTTTCTATTTTTATATTGTTACTTCTTTTTTCTACTTTACTCATTAAGGACGATACTATTAATGACTAGTGTGTTTTATTTCCACTATTTTGTCTCTTAACTTTATCTGTTATCACTAAGTGTACACATAGGTTGGTAATGGTCTAAGGCCCCTCTGTAAATATTCGCTGTGCGTCTTTCATAAATTCTCTGTTATTACGTTTGCCATATGAAAGATGAGGTGAGCACGTCGACTGAATATCGCACAGCCATTACCAACTGAGGAATTGTACTGACGAAAGTGGATGGAGTTGATATATGAACGGTAACATTTACGATGTTAGTGTGCAGGGTTCTGCTAAGCTTAAGAGTAGTCCCGGTCGCTAATTAATATTCATGCTAATTTACGTAATTAATATTCATGAATAAATTAATGGTGCACTCAAAGTACATGGAGTATGAGCAAAGTTGTCAATGAAAAAGATAAAACCAACTTTTCTTTCTCTACAGATTTATAATTCTAATCTCAATCTTTGCACATCGATTTTTTTCAATCAGTTTTTGATTAGTTTTCTAAGAAAAGCTAAAGTTGTTTCAATCAAACTAAATATCCAAAGACAACTGCAGTTTCAAAACTCTAAAAAGTTGCGTATTTCCACACATACGCATCGCGTTTAGACGAAATCTCGTGATACGTGAGACCTCGCGATAGTTTGTGACGTCACTGCCCGCCATTTTGGAAATTACGTGTTTACATCGTCGTGCTATGTACGATGTCAAACTACTAAGTAAAAGTGTTTTCAGAGTAAAATTGAACAGAAAACTAATGATCGGACACAACGTCAACAATTTATAAAAAGGTATATGAGGCTGTTATACTTTTTTGACGACGCTGAAGAATGCTAGTCAGAAGTCTGCAGCATCGTGTTTGCCTTGTAATTCACACGTACTGTACTGTGTACATGTGAATATCAATGTATAGCATCAGCTGTTGTCAGTTCACACTTCGTCTTTATAAATAGTCCAGTATTTGTCATTATTGTAATTAATAGTCGTCTACATTGTTCTTTTCTCAAAGACATTTTAATACTTCATTATCTTGAAATCGATGCGACCATGTGGGCAGAAAATGAAAGTGCAATTATTATAAATGTATACCAGTAAATTTCCCTCTTTACAATTTATTAAGGTTTTACATATCTCAGTGTACAAAATAGGCAACCTACCAGAGAGCATGTATATGGTTTGCATGCTAGTAAGTGTAGGCTGTCTTAGTAGCTACTGTGTACACAATCACAACATATTGCCATTGGAGAACCTTTATGTGGTATTTTTCACACCTTGGTGACTGCATCATTTGTAACACAGAAAGTAAGAAATGTCTTACTTGTCTGTGTTTATAGGCTGATTATTCTCATATCCGCATGGATATGGCGGCTGGCGGCTGTCATTCCACTTATGCTATAGAGTGGCAGCTGTCATTCCACTTGCTTAACAGCACAGAGTGTGTCATTCAACTAACCGAATGTAGAAAAGTATTTCATTCCACTGTATACATACTGGACATGCTGTCATTCTAGTTTCCAACCTTTGAATAGGCTGTCATTCCATTTATGCTATACATTTGCGGCTGTCATTCCACTTGTTTAACAGTGCAGGGGGTGTCATTCAACTACCTAAATGTAGCAAAGGATGTCATTCCACTGTATACATACTGGACATGCTATCATTCCATTTTCAAAGCATTGAAAATGCTGTCATTCCACTTATGCTATAGAGTGGCTGCTGTTATTCCACTTGTTTAACAGTGCAGGGGGTGTCATTCAACAAAATGAATGTAGAAAAAGGTGTCATTCCACCATTTACATACTAGAGATGCCGTCATTCCAGTTTCAAAGCATTGTAAATGCTGTCATTTCACTTATGCTATAGAGTGGCGGCTGTCATTCCAATTGTTTAACAGTGCAGGGTATGTCATTAAACTAACTGAATGTAGAAAAGGGTGTCATTCCACTGTTTACATACTGGAAATGCTGTCATTCATTTTCTGTCATTCGTTATAGGGTCACCACGAAATAGTTTAGTTTTTGAAGACCCCTTAACGCAATGTTTGAAATCAGTTAGCCTCTAAGCATGCTTCAAAACCTAAACAAATAATTACCCATCAGAAAGGAACTACATGGACTAACTGGCACCACATGTGAACGTTATCCACTGTTATATAAGTGAACAATATCAGGATGTCTGCAGCAGCAAGTGGAAGGTGTATACGACAGGTAAGGCCATTTAACCGTTCTGGATTCAATTGAAAATTTCGTCCCTAACAGAGTATGGCGGTGTGACTTCCTACTTATGTAATGCCATAGGTGTAATTGTACGTAAATCCTTTGTCCTGTACTAGCTACACTGGTTGTTGAAAAAGTATGTTTTAAACAGCCATTATGTTCGCCATGTGTTACTTAAACCATAGACAGTGGAGGGGAGACTGGTAAGTCAAGCAATAATGTATTTCTGAAAATCATGTTTTAACAAAATCTGCACGTTAACATTTTTTTATGTATTCACCAGCACATACAGTGGGTTAGTGCGCATTTATATTGAAGAAACGTCACAACAGGAAATTTGCAAGTTGTGTGTGTCTATGTTGTGTCTGCGTCGACCATTGTCTGGTCGTCAAGGTGGGTTCTCATGTTTGAAACAAGACAGCACAACACTAAAATTTCAGTTTACAATCCATTATCTGTGCAAAATTTGGTGTCTCTACCAAATGTGGTCTATATTTCGTGCAGATTTCTATCTGACCTTGCAAGTTCTCAAGTTCATCATTATGGGTATGTACGTGGTGTATGTGTTCAATTTGCCGTGGCTGACAAAGTGGGTTCATTTTGCTCGACGCAACACAACATTTTGAAGACTAAATTGTTAGTTTATATCCATTATTTGTGCCAAAATTGGAGTCTCTAGCTAATATGTGTTCCATAAATCGTACGGATTTCAATTTGGCGTGTAGTTAGGAAATCACTTAGGCTGGGATGTAACACTCTACACTCACTTTCGCAGTTTCCCGACAGACTCTGTTTCTGGACAGATATCTATTAGTCCCGCGATCCTCGCTGTTTTCTCCGGAAATGTCGCATTGTCATGCTCAAGCATTCGTAAGAAAGGTCAGGTGATACTAAAGCTTTGATTCAAGGCTGGTTTTGTCGTCACGGTTTTTGAGAGCCCTACTATTGGCGATCACCTAGTTACCATATGTATCACCACTGCCGTAGCTGTCAGTGATTTCGCTAAAGCAAAATACGAATATAGAATAAGTAGATTATTTAGAAACAGGTTCTGGAAAGGTAGTGGCTTGATATTCTCCAACTTTTTTGCGTTACACAAATTTACACATATTTTCCACAGTTAAAATAACTACTTAAAACATTTAACAATAATCTCTGAAGATCACCAATTCTATCTGAGAAACAAGGCAACATCGTCAGCAAACAATAGATTGAAAAATTCGACCAAATCGGGTGTAAGTTGAATACCTCTGTGTTCAAATTACTGAAAAAGGAAAGGACTTATCAAATATCCTTGACAGACACTGATTTGATATTTAAAGTAGCTAGTCAGTGCACCTATTTGCGATCCTCACACAGGACTTAACATGACAATTCATACTCTTTAAAATAATAATAATGTTACCATTAACACCACCATATATCACAACCTTTGTCGCTCAACCGTATTGAGGGCCTCAGCCAACAAAAACGCAATAGAACTTTCAACTCCTTTCTTCAAAGTTGTAGTGGATTGCAAAATAAAGAGATTTTGAATGGTTGAATAGCCCCTTTGTCAGACCAGCAGACATGAGCATTGAATCGATATTCAGATAAGTAAGCTGTGAGACGTGCCATCCATTTGGAATTAACCCCAGATTTGTCAACAAGGGCGTTCTTGAAAGCGTTTCACAGATTCGTGGCAAGACGGTCAGTACCAAGCAAAATGGTATCAGACAATACCACGACATTCCAGTCAGCTTCTACTGAACTAGGTAAACTTTGCGAATCTCCAGACGTGAAGACATACCTCGCAAATAATGAGTACAGTTGACATTTATCCCTCAACGAGCCCCGTGGTTTGGAGGATTTTGGGAACGTCTCATCGGACTTACAAAGACAGTAATCAGGAACGTATTAGGATACGCCTGCCCTACGTAACGTATTACGAACTTAATACAACGTTATCTTTACTAACCATGTCCTTTCTCTTCCTATTTGAATAATCATATGAAGGTCAATACCAAGTTTGTGCCAATATGTATGGAAAGTAGGAAAGCCTGTATAAGGCTATATGAACCTTATGTCAGTAAAGTGTGAGTAGCTGTACTTATATTATTTGGCTATGTGTGGATATCATATTCCTCTCCAGAACCTGTTTCTAAACAATCTACTTATTATATATGCGTATTTTACTTTAGCGAAAACACTGACAGCTCCAGCAGTGTTGCTACATACGGTAACTTTGTGATCGCCGATCATTGGCAAACTTAACAGTAACATTATTAGCATACAAAGGAGTACGATCGTAGGTAAAAATAGAATACATTAAAACACATGTACAACCTTGAGGCGCACCTGTATTTAGCTCTATTGAAGAAGAAACATGGCCATTAATTTTGACAGTTTGTGGCTTAACATACAAAAAAACTTAAAATCCACTTGCACATAGAATAACCGATTCCTTGATCAGATAGCTTAATATATGACCAACTTCAAAGTTATAAAGGTATTAAATGCAGAGCTGAAATCGACAAAGCGCATTCGTACATAGGAATTGCATTTGTCTAGATGAGTTAATACTGAGTGAAGTGCAAAAGATACAACATCTTTGACAGAGTGGTTGGCACGGTAGGCGAACTGATAGGAATCAAAAGTTCTTGACAGTACAGACTTGATGCAAGATTACACGTTCGAAGCCTTTTGTGATGGCAGATGTAAGTGTAACCAGTCTATAGTCATTCAGACACTTGACAGGGGATTCTTTGGCACAGGAATTATAATAGATTTCTTGAAACATTGTGGCACAATACACTGAGAAAGAGAGGTGACAGTTGGTAAGTGCAATGACGAAGGGCTCGAGATTGAATATTGTCCGGACCTGCTGCTTTGCATTTATTTACACTCGCAGAACACTTGCTTACATCAGACTCTATGGTAGTAAAATGTGATTATATGAGATCAGTATCAAGGTGTAAGGGGGTCTAATTTCTTCTTGTCAAAGTGAGCATAGAAATCGTACATTATGTTTAATAGCTATAACTCATAACTTTATGATCCAACAATGTGTGTAGGAACAAATTTCTATGGTTTTGCCCATACTCAAAAGACGCATGATAACGCTACTTTAGGTAAACTCGATAAATTTGTAAGGGGTTGAACCATTTTATATCTGTCGATGTAGGGGATATATCAGTCACAATCATTTTACCACAGCCAACCCACGGTTCTGTAGCGCTATTGTCATGGTAAAATGTGTGTGTATGTGTACATGATCGAATGAATGAATGAACGAATAAATGAATGAATGTATGTATGTATGTAACCTTCAAAAACTTATAGACCATTTGCCTTTTGCGGTGGAGATTGTTCAGCGTTCAGTTGTGACTTTCTTCAAAGAAAAGTGATCGAATCAGTGATAGCAAATCAACAAAGTAATAAAATAGTATTTCGGTTTTCTAAAAAAAAAACGCAAGAGGTTCTCAGAAAATTGGTCTCAAATTTGAGTCAAATTATATCTAAAATAAAAACGTTGAAACTCAAAAGCCACTTAGCAGGCCAATCTCAAGTGTCATTTCTAAGAGTGTCTACATTCCGATTTGTTCAAAATATGATGACCCTTTATAGGCATGCAAATGAACAACAACTGTGACTTTGTCAACAACAAAATAGAACATGGAAACTGCTCGTTAGACGATATGATGAAAGTTGGTTGAGATGCTAATATACATGCCTCAAGGTAACCTTAAGTGGCTAAAATAATTTTCCCTTTTAAATTATGTTATATGCTGTTCATCTGTATGTTTACTCAGTACTGTTGACAAGGCCCTTTTTCTGAGGATAAAGTACGTTGCATTAATTCAAGATGTCTTAGAGTAACGATTTTTTATATGGCTAAGTTTCCATCTTGTGGACATATTATACTAAATTTTGTTGGAAGTAAAACTATGATTGCTTAGTTCAAACCGTTCTGATATGGTCATGGTATATTCAGAGATTTTCCAGACAGTCAAACATATAGTGATAAATGTACTGTCATCACCAGAGGTTTTCCAATAAACCTTTGCAGGAAATGCCCAAATTGCCGAAAACATGTCTAGTGCAATGGGGTTCTCTACAAGATTTCAAAGTTACAGGGATGCTATTTTATCCCCAGAATCATTTTGATAGCTAGCAGTGATCGATGCATTTGTACCAACCAAGTCTGCCTGGACTTTTCCTTTGTCAAAGTATTGCATAGTAACGTATGCTTTCCAAAAATCTACAGCAACTCTCATTGATGGTTATTTTACCTTTGCTTTCAGTTTAGCTATCGTTTGTATTTGATATATAACCATGAACATTTATACATGTATATGTGTCATAAGGGCTTTGAATCATTGCAAGTTACTTCAGAATTTCTTAGGAAGTAGCAAAGATCAGGGGTAGGTAACAAATATTAGTCTAGAGCACGATCGAAAAAGTGACAAATACAAAAATACAAGTTGCGGGAAAATTCTACATAGCACCTGGTACAAGTCGTTTAGTTACAAGCCAAGTCTATATTGCGACGAACACGAAGTCCTGATTTTCCCAGCGTCCATTGCATATTCAACATGGGGGCAAGTAACATCGACAATCCTGAAGGTAAGAATCAGTCGATTTCTACTACTAAAAATCCCAGTAAAAGTTAGTTGTCGAAACTTTGAATGAGATCTGTTCATGAATGTCTGAGTTATGGCTTTGGACAGGGAAAATTTGCAAAGAAAATGGCTACCTGAAGCAACTGGTTTTAATATATACTATTCATGACAGCATTGAATGTTATCATTACAAGTACAAAATATTTCGAGGGGTGCGACACACAAGCTCCTACGCAGCGCTGCCATAACCAAGTCGACCTCCACAACTTTCAGTCCAACTGTCCAAACTTTCCAAGGTAGTGTTGTCTTCAGTGGGGGCCATATCGATTCAACATTTTTTTGGAAGATATGTAAAGGAACTTTTGTCGCTGGTTGACATACCAACTACTAATGTAATACATTAGCTTTTTTTGGTGGAATTGTACATAGTTGTAATTTTACGGAATATATTTCAGAATTGAGGCAGTGTATTTTATCAATAAACGAATAATTATTAATAACGCCACAGATGTTGTATGTTAAATATGCATTCTAAAAAAGTAGCGAATGTCTGATATCAACTCTGTGGCCCCCATTGAAGGGAGGGGTATGGGACAGTGCACAGTAATGTCATTTGCATAATTTTGATAGTTATAAGTAATTTGCATAATTAATGGCTTTTGGTAATTATATCATGTCTAGAAATGCAAACTCCAAATTTCATATAATTTGCCATATACATCAACCATAAAAAAGCAGAAATGTTTAATGTTGATCTTTGTAGTTTTTAATTGTGATGTGTAATTTGCATAAACAACCACAAATGTAATAATTATACAATATCTTTAAAATAATACAAGCTTTAAATTTCAGATAATTTAGATCACATGCACTGATGGTAAAGAAGTGCATATGTCCTTTAAAGCTTGTCGATGTAGTTTATATAATCTTAAGACTTTTCAATAATTAGGCAATATTTTAATAAACAATGTAAAATTTAGTGTAGTTTGATAAAATTAATTTTCCGATTAAGTGCACATCATGCATAATAGCTATAACTCAAAATTTTGCATTCCAACAATGATGTGTGTAGGAACAAAAATCTATGGTTTTGACCTATGAATTCAAAAGAGGCATGATAACGCTAAGGTAACCCTGATAAATTTGTTAATGGTTGAACCATTTGACATCTGGGGATGTGTTGAATACTGGTCAAAATCATTTTAGAGTAGCTAACCCACTGTTCAGTAGTGCTGTATAAAGTCATGGTCAAATATCTGCCTGAGTGTGTGTTTATGTGTGTTGTGTTTAAATCAATCAATGAATGAATGAATGAATGAATGAATGAATGAATGAATGAACGAATTTCAATGTATGTATGTATGTATGCATGCATGCATGTATGTATGTATTATGTATGTATGTATGTATGTATGTATGTATGTATGTATGTGAGTGTGCATGTATGTATGTATGTATGTATGTATGTATGTATGTATGTATGTATGTATGTATGTATGTTTGGTTTTTAAAAACTAAACCCAAGAGGTTCCAAGCAAATTGGTCTCAAATTCGATGATTCAGAAGGACTGTTGATGAGTCAATAGTTCATAATGATATACAAATTATGTCTAAAACATTTTAAGGAGCAATCAGTTTTTACGGCAGGGGGTGGGCTGGTGACTTTTTGTTCATGTTGTACTTAAAAATAGTGACCCCCCTGAAATTCATCCACAAAACAATCCACCCCCCCCCCTCTGACAAAAAAAACCCGCAATGACCCCCCCCCCCATCTGTTGACAAGAAACGCTCTTTTTGTTCTTGCAAAAGACACTCTATTGTCAAAGCATAATACCACACACTGCATAGTTAATTTTACATGTTACATTTTCAGTAGTTTTAAGTGTATCTGGTAAATTGCTAACCGAAATCCATTGTTTCACATGTATAAAGCTCTTTAGATAGGAACCCTATGAGAAGTATGATTGTCTGTTCACGGACATACAAAATATTCATGTTTTAGTAACCAAGAGTTCTAGGATATCTCTTAGATTGAGTGAACTATTAATATTGATTAATTAAGCTAATTATCAAGTACAATATTATAAATGGACATAATATACTTGTAAACCCATGTCAATAACTGTCACACATAATGATGTACTTGCATCATATAATGGATTGTTTACATCATATAAAGATGTGTTAACATCATATAGTCAATGTATTGTTCTCTTTAGACTTAACACAACTGCGGCTTTCCATACATGTACTCGTTTGCACTCCTCAAGGCACTTGTTTGTCCTGTTCATAATTGGCACTGACTCAAAACTCCACCCACCCCCACCCCCACCCCCCATTCATTGACTACACTGCTAATTTTCACCAAAATATTTTTGAAAGCTTTTGAATAATGAAATGTGATAAATGTCGTTGGTTTCAAAATAGAAATTAAAAAATGTCATAAAAATGTTTTCTGTACTACAGCAGTTTCTAAACTAGATTACTAATTCAATTCACTCACTATTAGCTATGTTGTCCAGTATATTGCTGGCAACGTGATAGCCTTGAAAACAAATGCATTCTAATACAGCAAGGAAATGTAATATCATGATATGCTGACAAAACTGTACTCGCAGTATACAGTCACTCAATGTGGGTAGTAGATACTCCAGGGGAGATGTAAAATCTAATTTTCCTCATAACTTTGCACCGTCTGTCAGTACTATAGAAGTCCTGGCTACTAGATCATCAACAAATAAATCTGTCTTTATAACTTTGTTTATCAGTCATTCACATAATATATATTCTCTGAGAATCCGATTAATATTGTGTTCACATTGGAATATATTTCTTTCTTGGTAGTTTATGGTGTAAAACAATAGCAAGAGAAAAGGGGTTTCACATGTAGCCTGGTAACATGTATTAAACTTGGTGATGGTCACAGGTATCAGAGAAAAAGTGAAAGACTGAAAAGTAATCTTTGATAAGACATGTAGTTCGTACTATAGCTATGCAAAGTAACAGTTTAATACTTTGTACATGTATGATAAATCAACACATTAGGGGTGAGATCAGTAGATAAAAAACTAATTCTTTTACTAAGGCCTCAAAACCCATTCCCCATCTCCTTCATCAGAAGCACTGTTCATGACAGGATGTGTCAATCGTTTATAATTATACACAAAGTATGTCTAAAAACGGGGAACATTTTACCGAATCTTAACTAAAATATATTTTGTCAGGCCAATCTGAAGTTTCGTTTCGAGGACTGTTTGATATTTGTTCAAAACAAAATGGGCTGTTATACAACTGTGACTTTGTCAACAAAATGAAACTCGGAAACCTCTTAGAAATCTTAGAGTAACGATTTGCTAAACGGTTGGGTTTTTATCACGATATTGATTGTCATATCATACATATTTTATTGCAAGTGCTATGAACATAGTTTAGCTCAAACAGTTCTGACATAGTCATTGTATATTCAGAGGTTGTCGAGACAGTCACACAGATAGTGGTACCGGAAATGTACGGTCATCACCAGGGCTTTTTCCAATAAACCCTCCCAGGAAATGCCCAAATGGCAGAAAACATGTCAAGTGTAGTCGGGGTTCTATACCAGATTTCTTAAGTTAAGGAGGTGCTATTTTAACATCGAAAACCATATTGATAGCAGTAATCAATACAGTTGTACTAAACAAGTCTGACTGGACTTTTCCTTTGACAAAATACATTCTTGCAAGCCAGAGCACACATTGCTGCTATAGCAACACAATCCCAATGGTGTTGTTTACGATGAAGCACTTCTGGTCTACGACGTTGACAGAATATTGCTAGTAACCTATGCTTTTCGAACGTGGCTTTCGAACTGCAGAAAACCAAAGGAGTGCCCTCTCGCAGGAAAATGCCTCATAAAAAGCGTTGTTTACAAAGCAACAGTTACCACTAACCAAGATCACAAATCATACATAGGCGTTAGTGACACAGAATTCAAAAGCAGGTTTAACAACCACAAGTCTTCATTTAAACTTGATCACAAGAAGAAAGACACTGCGCTCAGTAAATACATTTGGCACCTAAAAGACAGCAACACTAATTACGACGTACACTGGTCAGTTCTCAAGCAGGCTTCCTCATACTCTAACGTTACCAAACGATGTCAACTATGCCTCTGGGAAAAATATTTTATCATAACTGCCGACAAATCAACGAACTTGAACAGCAGAACTGAATTAATCAGTAAATGCCGGCACGCTAACAAGTTCTTACTTAATAATACGTAACCTTTGTTGTCAATCTTTTTGTGTACACACAGCCGTCAGTGAACACACATAAGTTATGTACATAAAGCAGGATGTATACTATTAAACCACACTATTACACCTGACGATCCTTCGGGTGAAACGGTCCGTAGTGTAATTCCACTATGTAATATCAGACTCGTCTTCTTTCATTTTTATGTATATATATATATATATATATATATATATATATATATATATATATATATATATATATATATATATATATATATATATATATATATATATATATATATATATATATATACCAATAACACTAATAATAGTACAGTATCAAGTAAGATACACTAGGAGCCGTTACACAGTGTTTCATGCTTTCGCAATCATCGGACGACTAACGGTACAGTCAGTGATGTTCTACTATTAAGGTTCAAAAATTCTAAGGTTCCATTTCACG
Organism: Glandiceps talaboti; assembly: GCF_964340395.1. Classification (NCBI taxonomy): domain Eukaryota; kingdom Metazoa; phylum Hemichordata; class Enteropneusta; family Spengelidae; genus Glandiceps; species Glandiceps talaboti. The sequence continues at coordinate 13,034,650 of NC_135558.1, read as the reverse complement.
TGATATGGGCGCCACAGTGGAATTTGGTCAGTACATATCTATTTTGATGTCGGCACTTTGATATTAATTCAGATCGTTTGTTTAATAAATTGGATTTGTTAACCTTTGATCGTAATACAAGAACTATCCTGATTACATCGTTTTACAGACGGGATGAACGTATTTCATGGTATTCTTTATCCCTATAAAAGTAATTCACCTTTCTTTTATCTTTTTCTCTGCCTATTAATCTGTACATTTGGCGCTGTCTGTTTTTTATGCAATTTCATTCTCTGATTATGATCGATGATATGTTTCAGGTGGCAACCGATCACAAAATCTCCACATCATCCAGTCAACTACCAATGTCATCCAATCAACAACTTTGTCTTCGTGAAGACTCATAAGACAGGAAGTACGACCCTTTCCACAATACTGGACAGATATGGATATAACAGGAATTTGTCTTTCATGTTTAACAGAAAAGATCCTCTGCGAGTCGGTCATATCAGGAAGATTGCGATTAATCGTGACAGTCCTAAGAAACTGTTCGCGCCACCAATAAATGTTGACATTAATGACACTCGTAGATTCATTTTTAATATATCCACAGTTCATTTAACATTCAAGAAAACTGCTTTAGACTTGTTCATGACACCAAATACTAAATATATTACAATTTTACGAGATCCAGCAACACAATTTGAATCCTACTTTTGGAAGTTTGGTTTGAACAAACATGTGTGTCATCTCAAAAATAAACTTAATTCTACGCTTAATGATGATTGCTTTCTTAAATTTGCCCGTAATCCAGGTCGATATAAAAGTGTTATGTCAGGTACCAACACACAGTTCCGAGACCTTGGTTTACCAAGAAGTAAGCATACGACCGAGACATTCATTAATGAGACAATTCAAAAACTGCAGATTGAACTAGATTTCGTGTTAATAACTGAGTATTTCGATGAATCACTTTTGTTGATGAGAAAATTGTTTTGCTGGAATATGACAGATATTATTTACTTAGCACAAAATGTACGAAAGAAACAACCCAGTAAATACTCCGCTGATGTAAATGACAAGATTCGACAATTGAATCGAGCTGATTTTCTTCTTTACCTGAACTTTAATAAGACTCTCTGGAAACGAGTGGCAGAATATGGCCCAACATTTCAATCTGACCTTTCTGAATTTCGATCAGAACTGAGGAACTTCACTGATAACTGTATAACAAATACAAATACAACAGATCGGAGGGGTCGTAAACTGAATATTCCACGGTCGTCACCGTCTAAGGAATGCAGACAATCAATTTTAGTGACGAGAGCGTGGATGAAATTGATAACTGAACGGCAGCATTGAAGACATAAGTGTGACATATTCATCAGAAAAATTCAAATGAACAAGTGCCATGAAACTATAAACATTAAAGGGTGATCCTATTACTTTCCCTGCCCTTGATTTTCTGCAGAATAGCGTCCCCTATGGCAAGAAATGCAAGTGTCTGGACTGTCGACGTCATCTACTGTCAAGACGGCGTTTCAGCGATAAGCTTGTAAATTTTACTAGTGCACATTTTCCCTCAGCCTCTATTTACTAGTATACACTACCAGTCGAAGTTCTCTTACACAGTGTTGTAGAAAGTAAACAACACTACATCTTCTTTATCCTCCATTATCGGCTTGCAGAAGGCACTGTTCACTGTTTGCCAACTCGAAGGGGTCACGTGAGAAACACTTTACAGTGCACATTGCCTGTTCTTACGCCAGGCCAGAAAAGCAGTTCAGTTACCTGACCATACAATTAATATCACGTGCCAACTTTAGGGTGCTTACAAATACAGGCTTAGTAATTAATTTCAGTATTTCATTAGGCGATACCCAGCAGTACTTTCAGCGCTTTGATTTTATTAAAAATAGGGTCAATCCTATCTGAAATTTGACGGTTGCTTTGTGACACGAAACACATAATTCAACAAGTTGTCACACTGTATACAGCGATTATATATAAATTTGGAACTCGAAATGTTGTTTTTTTGTCACACACCAAAAAATGTTACTATTTCGGCAATGTCGACTCATTGTATAAAATAAAATATAATTATATTAAATACACTTCTAAAACTGGGCTACCAGACTGATAGTTTTAACACTGGCTCTTAATAAAAACAATAATAATCTTTCATTTATACTGGCTAGCTCTTTTAAGTATATAAACACTTATTTCCCAAGATGTCCACTGAGGGCAAGCACTCTTATCGGTTTACTGACCAGAAACTATTAACATATTGCGATCAGCTGAGTGTAAAAATAATGTGATTGTTATGTTATGGAATAGATTACTGAGAGCATATTGTCTTAGTGTATACGAACAAGTGTATATGAACAAGATGGAATAATACCCTACAGCTCTTGTTCATACCCGACTAGCGTAGCTCACACAGCTGGAACATTCACATACCTAGGACAGAGTTGTGCATATATCATATATATAGCTGTATCAGTCCACTGGCTGTACCAGGTATGTGTACAATATCCTTGTAACAGCAAAGGGCCAACACACTAGGTGTAGCATACCGAGTCAAACTTTTCCCCACAGCCATGTACCAGCTAAGTTAGTATATAGTTGTAACCTATGTATTTCCTATAGCCATGCACGAGTTATGTCAACACTGATGTAACAGTGGTATTTCCCACAGTCATGTACCTGAATGTTACAGGTGTATGCAAAGTTCACTGTGTACATCAACCATAACAAAGCATATGCGTTTGATGTACTTTTTAAAACAGTTTTTAATTGGGATGTGTAATTTGCATAAATTATAATTTTGATAATTAGGCAATATCGTTTGAATGCAAGCTTTAAATTTCAGATAATTTTTTACATGCATTGATGGTAAATATATGCAAGTGTCCTTCAAAGGGTGTGTGTGTGGGGGGGGGGGGGTTCAAAGTCTGTTGATGCAGCTTATAACCCTAATGGTTCATTTAATAATTAATGATTTGTAAATATCTTAAGTATGCAAGCCTCAATTCTCAGATATGTCACCGGTCTAGATTCACACCTTTGCCGCTATTCTCTTCTTTATGTCTAATGCTAACTATACACTACACACAAACTTGCGATCTTGTACAGGATCACACGAGCACTCGGACAAAAGATTTGAGGTTCGCTCGTTACCTCTCTGAATGAGATGGTTTTTCTACTTCTACTGGCCTTTATTGTCCAAACTTTTACTTTATGAAAATTGTCAACATTTCTATTATCAAAACATGATGTCATAATAGTAAATATAGAAATATTGTCTGAGAAGTTGCCCTCGGCAACTAATTAGGAAATTACCAATAAAGAATATGGAAGGCTATGCCATAATGTGGACGATGGAACCAATGTTTTTCTGCTAGCATGCGACTCAATCTGATTAAAATCTGATATAGATATCGGCTAATCGCTCATTGCCATTTTACCCTCGTTATTTTGCCTGAATTGACCTTCTTGAGGAGGCGTTCAGGATAAAAAATGTAAACATGTACCAAGAATGTCAATTCAGGCAAAATAACGAAAAATAGCAATGAACGATTAGCCGACATCTACATCGGATTTTAATCAGATTTGCATGCGACTAAGCTGAGTAATAAGAGAACAGAAACATGAAAATATGGGGATCGGAGATAGAAGGTGATAACATAAATAAAAGAGATCATATAGAAAAGTATATAGTAACATAATGAAACTTTCGAAAACTCTGAATTCGTTAACCGATATCCTGACACCATGTAAAGTGTTTTATTAAAACTTGAAACTATCAGTGAATAAACTGACAATAAAATAACTGACAACAAAGAAAAAGTTACAGTAAAATTGTTCTCAAATAAACAGCTCTCAAAATCAGAGTGAACAATCTAATATGTGAATGACGAAGACAGGTGGTGCCATATTTTGTCATTGAGTATATATAGTACATAGTTCCCTTTAGAAAATTAAAGGAAAAGGTTGATGATGCATGTAATATTTGGTAATTGTACAAGAAAATATATAAAGCCACCTGAAAGAAAACAATTTGCTAAGAAACTGAATTATAATAAACGCATTTATCTAGAAAATAGCCTATAACAATTTTTTTAGTAAGCATACTCAGAAGCAAGACACTAATTTTTAATTCAGAAAAGTGTGTAAGTAATCGGGGTCAAGTATTCCTATAATCGTCAAACACAAACGTTTGAAACACAAACGAGTAATATATAAATTATGTAATAATGGAAAATACCATTAAAAAGAAATTAGATTTAATAATGGAAATCCCATCGCGCATGTACGTTAAAATAACTACTCAAAGCTTGGACATAAACGATGTTGACTTTCGATTCTTCACATGACCAATATGAATTCAAATCCACAATATCGCAGATTAATTGAGTGCGAACAGAAACAGTCGTTATAGGATATCTACTCCAGTACAGATATCCAGTACAGATGATTAAATATATACTTTATATACTTTAAGAAAGTATGTACATTTATATCATTAAACAATGGTGTCATAATACCTTCCATGTGATTGGATGGACAGTAAACGATGATGTCATCGGTGATAATTAACTTAAAATGAGATCGTCAGTGAAATAACTCGTATACACTAAGACAATATGCTCTCAGTAATCTATTCCATAACATAACAATCACATTATTTTTACACTCAGCTGATCGCAATATGTTAATAGTTTCTGGTCAGTAAACCGATAAGAGTGCTTGCCCTCAGTGGACATCTTGGGAAATAAGTGTTTATATACTTAAAAGAGCTAGCCAGTATACATGAAAGATTATTATTGTTTTTATTAAGAGCCAGTGTTAAAACTATCAGTCTGGTAGCCCAGTTTTAGAAGTGTATTTAATATAATTATATTTTATTTTATACAATGAGTCGACATTGCCGAAATAGTAACATTTTTTGGTGTGTGACAAAAAAACAACATTTCGAGTTCCAAATTTATATATAATCGTTGTATACAGTGTGACAACTTGTTGAATTATGTGTTTCGTGTCACAAAGCAACCGTCAAATTTCAGATAGGATTGACCCTATTTTTAATAAAATCAAAGCGCTGAAAGTACTGCTGGGTATCGCCTAATGAAATACTGAAATTAATTACTAAGCCTGTATTTGTAAGCACCCTAAAGTTGGCACGTGATATTAATTGTATGGTCAGGTAACTGAACTGCCTTTCTGGCCTGGCGTAAGAACAGGCAATGTGCACTGTAAAGTGTTTCTCACGTGACCCCTTCGAGTTGGCAAACAGTGAACAGTGCCTTCTGCAAGCCGATAATGGAGGATAAAGAAGATGTAGTGTTGTTAACTTTCTACAACACTGTGTAAGAGAACTTCGACTGGTAGTGTATACTAGTAAATAGAGGCTGAGGGAAAATTTGCACTAGTAAAATTTACAAGCTTATCGCTGAAACGCCGTCTTGACAGTAGATGACGTCGACAGTCCAGACACTTGCATTTCTTGCCATAGGGGACGCTATTCTGCAGAAAATCAAGGGCAGGGAAAGTAATAGGATCACCCTGGCAAAAGTACGTACACAACCGACGTTGTTTGTTGAAGGTGACTTTGGCGTTAAACCATACTTTAATGTTTATAGTTTCATGGCACTTGTTCATTTGCACTTTTCTGATAAATTGGTCACACTTATGTCTTCAATGCTACCTCTCGGTTATCAATTTCATCCACGCTTTCGTCACTAAAATTGATTGTCTGCATTCCTTAGACGGTGACGACCGTGGAATATTCAGTTTACGACCCCTCCGATCTGTTGTATTTGTATTTGTTATACAGTTATCAGTGAAGTTCCTCAGTTCTGATCGAAATTCAGAAAGGTCAGATTGAAATGTTGGGCCATATTCTGCCACTCGTTTCCAGAGAGTCTTATTAAAGTTCAGGTAAAGAAGAAAATCAGCTCGATTCAATTGTCGAATCTTGTCATTTACATAAGCGGAGTATTTACTGGGTTGTTTCTTTCGTACATTTTGTGCTAAGTAAATAATATCTGTCATATTCCAGCAAAACAATTTTCTCATCAACAAAAGTGATTCATCGAAATACTCAGTTATTAACACGAAATCTAGTTCAATCTGCAGTTTTTGAATTGTCTCATTAATGAATGTCTCGGTCGTATGCTTACTTCTTGGTAAACCAAGGTCTCGGAACTGTGTGTTGGTACCTGACATAACACTTTTATATCGACCTGGATTACGGGCAAATTTAAGAAAGCAATCATCATTAAGCGTAGAATTAAGTTTATTTTTGAGATGACACACATGTTTGTTCAAATCAAAAAACCAAAAGTAGGATTCAAATTGTGTTGCTGGATCTCGTAAAATTGTAATATATTTAGTATTTGGTGTCAAGAACAAGTCTAAAGCAGTTTTATTGAATGTTAAATGAACTGTGGATATATTAAATATGAATCTACTAGTGTCATTAATGTCAACATTTATGGGTGGCGCGAGCAGTTTCTTAGGACTGTCACGATTAATTGCAATCTTCCTGATATGACCGACTCGCAGAGGATCTTTTCTGTTAAACATGAAAGACAAATTCCTGTTATATCCATATCTGTCCAGTATTGTGGAAAGTGTCGTACTTCCTGTCTTATGAGTCTTCACGAAGACAAAGTTGTTGATTGGATGACATTGGTAGTTGACTGGATGACTTGGAGAATTTGTGATGGATTGCCATCTGAAAATATAGATGACCATCAGAAAATGAAATTACAAGAACATAAAAGAGAGACAAAGCCAAAGGAACAGATTAATAGGCAATGATAAAGAAAGTAGCGAGATTGTGAACTGATTTTTATAAATAATGCTATTAAATACGTTCATCCGGTCTGTAAAACAACATTACTTACGAGCAACGTTTCGCCTGTTCAGGCGGACAGGCTTTCTCAAGCCATCACAACTACGCCACCTAGCGGTAAATCTTGCAAAACGGAGAGTTTGATAAACTATGTCGACCTACCCTACTATGATATTTGAAAGGTTGGAAGACACGACATAATCAAAATACACGTTCCATTATTATCAATGTTATAAACACAATTTTCTAATATTTTATTGTAAAATTGCAACTCTAAAGCACATCATACTATGAAACATTTCCACTACACAGTACGATCACCAACATTTGTTCATTATTTGCATTGTGCCTTTAATTTAATCAACATGAATGTATGTATATTAATATATATAATGAAGGTATAAAAGTGTCTCTGTGAAGAGAACAGTGCTCAATGCAATATTAATAGCCGAGCAAAATGTACTTAAGATCAGAAATTAGCAGATCATAATTCATCTGAGGATCGAAGAAGCCTGAAACTGAGTTAAAGTGGGCATATGGATGAGGATATGGTATTTGTTTACCTCTGCAAATAAGAAAATAAATGTGTAGAATGAAACTATATCATAAAACTAAGTCTCTGGTCGATCAATACATACCACACTGCATCTATTAGCAACGTACGGCTGTATACAAGATTTCCGCGGTAAACAATCTTTTGAATCGGGCGCCATTGCAGATAGTTGTTCACGTGACAAGATGCGCAGGAACTGCCTTCGTCACAAATATAACGGGATCGCGTACTATGCGTTATGAAACAAGACGAGACTACGTCGCAAATTTTTGGCATGCGCAGCAGACAGTTTATGACTTCCACAATGGCGGACTCAATGGAGGTAAGTCGAAGCAATCATCATATTACGTCGAACAAAATTTAGTATAATATGTCCACATGATGGAAACTCAGCCATGTAAAAAATCGTTACTCTAAGACATTTTGAATTAATGCAACGTACTTTATCCTCAGAAAAAGGGCCTTGTCAACAGTACTGAGTAAACATACAGATGAACAGCATATAGCACTATTTAAAGGGAAGATTATTTCAGCCACCTTGCATATTGATAATTAGGTAACCTTGAGGAACGTATATTAGCATATTCTTTGTGATAGGCAGGATTAATAATGATGATGTACATAACACAAACTAACTGCTAACAACCAGTGTAGCTCGTACCAATGTACAATTACACATATATCATTACATAGATAGGAAGACACACCCCATACTCATACGTCTGCTAGGGACGAAATACTCAATTGAATCCAGAACGGTTTAAATGGCCTCACCTGTCTTTCACGCCTTATACGTACTGCTGTAAACATCTGCATATGGTTCACTTATTACTATAAACTAGTGGATAACGTTCACGAGTTCCGTCACCTTGTTCACGTAGTTTCTGTTTGAAGGGTAATTCTTTGTTTCTGCTTTTTAATCATGCTTCAAGCCAAACTGATTTAATGCATTGCGATAAGGGGTCTTCAACAACTAAACTATTTTGGTATCGTAGTCATATTCGTTTATCAAATAGATTATGATGTACGATATCTGAAGTGTTTCTAACGTGGCTACACAGGGGACCTTGTACATCCTAGCCCTAGGGTGTACATCATATTGCTACAATAACCTAGTGCTAGGGAGAAGAGCACAGCCATGTACCAACTGTGAGCCTCAAAGCCCCGTTACAATCTCCAGATTTTACACAGACCTTAACATTATATTGAAGCTGAAAACAGGGTAATTAATGTTAGTTGTTTTTTATACAGGAACTTGTATATACATGTTTTGCACCCTTTTTTGTTAAAAGGCTGTCAAATTTTGACATGATTTTTAGTATTTCAGTTTCACTCATGTTTTTTGGTTGATTTATTTTTTAAAGCTATACTCCTACCCTGTTAAAATTTACATGAATACATATACCAATATTATTTTTGTATAGTGTTTTTAAAATTAATGGGTCTAAAGACAGACTACTGTACAGTCTTTTGCAAACAGCATATAGAAATTTGCATTCCAAATATAAAAAAAGTACATGTAAACTTTTAAAATAGGGCAACTCTGTCCTTTAAGCCAAACACTGACAGTCTTCTATGTATTCCAAGCAAATAAATACACACCATGGTAGCTATGATGCAGATCCATGGAAATAACAGGTAAAATTGTGGCCATTATTGTATATAATTATGTTTCAGTTTGCAACAATTCTTTTGTAATTGACTCTCTCTTTGTACAACTATTCATCAATTCTTCTGGTCTTCCATGTTGTTGCTCTCCGGCCTGATCTTGTATACATATAAATTTCTCTCTCACTGACACAGGTGACCAAAACTCCCTTTCCACTATATCTGAGTAAGATGAATCATTGTCACTGTCAGAATAAGTCAGTATCAGAGCTGGTTGAAAGAGTCGTCTTAATAAGGAACAGCGTAAAAAATCAGGCAGAGAAAGAAGAAGGTGGAAATGAAGCATGCAAACAAAATTCTACAGGCATTGGTAAAGACAAAGATAGAATTACTGAAATCATACCTAAGTTTATAAGTTCCCAGAATTATCTACAGAAATCTGCAATAAAACTGAACATGGATGATGTCAACCTTTATGGATTCAAGCTGAGATGTAGTTCAAGATAGTTCTAAACGTTTATTTAAAGGATTAAAATTCACTTGAGGACAGTTCAACATGCCATCAGCTGATGTCGAGTATGATAAATAGTGCAATGCTTTGAAATTGTCCATAGACTATGTCATACTCATGTTGCAGTGATTTTGGGCTATCTATATTATGCAGTCTCTTCCTGTGCTCATTTTACAGTTGGTTTAATAGTTTAACAATGGGCCCGGGCGAGATAAGCAACTCAACACACACTTAAGTTATTAAAAAGACATTGGGTATCTCAAAATGTGTTTTCATCATTTTTATATTTATATATAATCCCATGAAATCAATGTTAGTTTTACGTCATAATGCTCTGAGTATGATTCCGCGGACTAATACAAATTCGAGCCGGTAGGCGAGAATTTGTAGTCCGCGGAATCATACGAGGAGCATTATGACGTAAAACTAACATTGATTTCATGGAATTATATATTTATCACATAAGTAAGTATTTCCCTGTATTTTTCTAAAATTATAAATCGTATTTTACGAATACTGCATCATTCCATCGCACTATATTCTTCATCGCGTATTAAAAAATGGCGACTGACGGCTATGCAAATTACATAATCGCGTGACCTGTCGCGAGGTCAAGCTTACCATATGTATGGTATCGGTCATACTGTTGTGTGGTTTCTCAACCAAAATTATCGGTTATAAACTTGCGATGTACATGTAATATCGAATTTAGTTTAAAACGTAAGTAGAATTGTCTGAATACGACTTTTGTGCCGTCATTTTAATAATATTTTCTCGGGTTGTGTAAGTTCGGAGATCTGAGCTGGACGGAAAATCGGAAGTATTATAATAAGCTTGCCAGCTGATACATCGATAATCTACGTGATTTTTAAATAGAATAAAATGTATCAAATAAAAATAAAAGTACTTCTACGTATCAAACTCATGCCATCCAAGGATATATGTAACGTAATGTATGCATTTACATTTTGAAAGCACATAATTATTACGATAAACTTGATCGTAGCGTAGGGTTGGCAGAAACACTCAAACAGTACGGAGAAAAAATAGTTCGGTAGAACAGGGGTGATATGCTCTGAAATCACCCCCTGTTTGACGTCACACAGTAGAAGATATGCACGTATTTATGTGATAAGTAAAAAAAAACCATCACAAAATTTCAAGTCCCCCCCCTCAACCATCCTCCAAATTTTCAAGCCCCCCCCCCCTCAATTCCACCGACCCCACTGCCCGTTATTTGTGAATGCAGCCTAATGGCATGCGTATAACTGTCTGCAGACACACATTTTCTATGTAATTTTTATTGAAAATGCATAAAATACATAAGATCTGCTGTAGTCCGGTGCGTAGTTTCAGAGGGAGTAATTCGGAACTCTAGTCTGACAAATGTCCTCCAAGGTCATGTTCATAATCTACACCCGGCACGTACAAGTTACGTCTGCAAGCAGGACTAGATATGATCACACGTGTACATTTCCCAGTCATTTTTTTCTGAGATTTTGTGCAATTTTTCATAACAGTAGATTTTTGTTATAAAATGGTGACTATGGTATAAAAGTACAATACATTACCAACTTCTGTATAAAATGTATTTTATAGTGAAACCACTAACCACTTTATTACATCGCTAAAACAAAACTGCATAATGAAGAGCTGAAGAAATGAACCACTTCTACATGTCACCAAAATAAAAAATAAAATTAAAAAAACAACAGCGGAGCTATTCTGACCGATAGGTCGCTTGTTTTAAAGTAAATATGCTTAATTTATGGGTATGTCGTTTCACTGGTCTCGTACCCGCATATTTATTACTACTATATATAACCACGGTTGTATATACATTGAGCTGTTGTTTAGTGAATTAACTGCTGTGTTGACCACATTGACAGCTATATTCATAGCCACGAATTGGGCATTCTAACAACATTATTTGTAGGAAACAAAATCTAATGCCTCAGGCCTTTCAGAAGGCATTCAGTTTAAATGTGTATATTCTTTGTGATAGGCAGGATTAATAATGATGATGTACATAACACAAACAAACTGCTAACAACCAGTGTAGCTAGTATGGCAAAGGACCAATGTACAATTACACATATATCATTATATAGATAGAAAGACACACCCCATACTCATAAGTCTGCTAGGGACGAAATACTCAATTGAATCCAGAACGGTTTAAATGGCCTTACCTGTCTTTCACGCCTTATACGTACTGCTGTAAACAACTTCATATGGTTCACTTATTACTATAAACTAGTGGATAACGTTCACGAGTTCCGTCACCTTGTTCACGTAGTTTCTGTTTGATGGGTTTCTGCTTTTTAATCATGCTTCATGCCAAACTGATTTAATGCATTGCGTTAAGGGGTCTTCAACAACTAAACTATTTTGGTATCGTAGTTGTATTCATTTATCAAATAGATTATGGTATACGATATCTGAAGTGTTTCTAACGTGGCTACACAGGGAACCTTGTACATCCTAGCCCTAGGGTGTACATCATATTGCTACAATAACCTAGTGCTAGGAAGAAGAGCACAGCCATGTATCAACTGTGAGCCTCAAAGCCCCGTTACAGAGTATATTTTTTCCACAGCCCTGGTTGTGAAAAATATGTGTGAGCTATATACACATGTGTGAGCTATATACTAGTCGGATATGAACAAGAGGGGTGCTACAGGATATTATTCCACCATGATAGCTCTTTTTTACATAGATGAGTATAACTGTATGCAAGGTGGACAGTACACAACTATGGCGCTGGGATGTGCAAAACAGTCGTGGCACAGCGGTGGTATTACATATCCTTGCAACAGGCATTTTTCACAACCATATACCGCGGTTGTGGAACAATATACTATGTAATGGGGCTGTGAGGCTCACAGTTGATACATGATTGCGCTCTTCTTCCTAGCACTAGGATATTGCAGCATTAGGATGTACACACCCTAGGGCTAGGATGTACAGGATTCCCTATGTAGCTATATTAGAAACACTTCAGATATCGCATATCATAATCTATTAAATGAGTACGATTAAAATATCGAAATACAAAAATGTAGTTGAGTTGTTGAAGACCCCCTAACGCAATGTTTGAAATCAGTTTGGCATGAAGCATACTTAAGAAAGCAGAAACAAAGAATCACCCTTCAGAAAAGGAACTACATGAAAAAGGTGACAGAACACCTGTACGTTATCCACTATTTTATAATAATAAGTGAACAATATGTTTACAGCAGTACGTAGGTGTAGCCACGTTAGAAACACTTCAGATATCGTACATCATAATCTATTTGATAAATGAATATGACTACGATACCAAAATAGTTTAGTTGTTGAAGACCCCTTATCGCAATGCATTAAATCAGTTTGGCTTGAAGCATGATTAAAAAGTAGAAACAAAGAATTACCCATCAAACAGAAACTACGTGAACAAGGTGACGGAACACGTGAACGTTATCCACTAGTTTATAGTAATAAGTGAACCATATGCAGATGTTTACAGCAGTACGTATAAGGTGTGAAAGACAGGTAATGCCATTTAAACCGTTCTGGATTCAATTGAGTATTTCGTCCCTAGCAGACGTATGAGTATGGGGTGTGTCTTCCTATCTATGTAATGAATCAATATACGTGTAATTCTTCATTAGTCCTTTGCCATACGAGCTACACTGGTTGTTAGCAGTTAGTTTATGTTATGTACATCATCGTTATTAACCCTGCCTATCACAAAGAATATACAGATTGTAATCATATCCGACTGGCTGTGGGAAAAACAGCTGTTAGAGTAGTGTTGACATAGCTCGTGCATGGCTATAGGAAATACATAGGTTACAACTATCTGCTAGCATAGCTGGTACATGGCTGTGGGGAAACGTTTGTGATGGAATGTTACAAAAACCTATGCTGCATTGTTATGTTTAAAATCCATGTTATATTGATGTTGCCACAACAGTTACACATCTATCAAATCTAGGTATGTTACACCTAGTGGGTTGGCCACTGATGTTACAGGGATATTGTACACATACCTGGTACAGCCCCATGGTGCCATTGGACTGATACAAATACATATATATATATGCACAACCCTGTTCTATGTATGTGAATGACCCAGCTGTGTGAGCTATGCTAGTCGGGTATGAACAAGAGCTGTAGGGTATTATTCCACCATGTGCCATCTGTGTGAACTATATCCAAGTCGAATATGAACAATCTTAAGATGGGTACTACAGGATATTATTCCACCATAGCTCTTAATACATAGATGTGTACAACTGTGTGCAAGATGAGCAGTACACAATTATGGCACTGGGATGTGCAAAATAGTGGTGCCACAGAGGTGGTATTCCACATCCATGCAACAGGCATATTTTTCACAACCAGGGCTGTGGAAAAAAAACTCTGTAACGGGGCTTTGTGGCTCACAGTTGGTACATGGCTGTGCTCTTCTTCCTAGCACTAGGTTATTGTAGCAATATGATGTACACCCTAGGGCTAGGATGTACAAGGTTCCCTGTGTAGCCACGTTAGAAACACTTCAGATATCGTATACCATAATCTATTTGATAAATGAATACAACTACGATACCAAAATAGTTTAGTTGTTGAAGACCCCTTAACGCAATGCATTAAATCAGTTTGGCATGAAGCATGATTAAAAAGCAGAAACCCATCAAACAGAAACTACGTGAACAAGGTGACGGAACTCGTGAACGTTATCCACTAGTTTATAGTAATAAGTGAACCATATGAAGTTGTTTACAGCAGTACGTATAAGGCGTGAAAGACAGGTAAGGCCATTTAAACCGTTCTGGATTCAATTGAGTATTTCGTCCCTAGCAGACTTATGAGTATGGGGTGTGTCTTTCTATCTATATAATGATATATGTGTAATTGTACATTGGTCCTTTGCCATACTAGCTACACTGGTTGTTAGCAGTTAGTTTGTGTTATGTACATCATCATTATTAATCCTGCCTATCACAAAGAATATACACATTTAAACTGAATGCCTTCTGAAAGGCCTGAGGCATTAGATTTTGTTTCCTACAAATAATGTTGTTAGAATGCCCAATTCGTGGCTATGAATATAGCTGTCAATGTGGTCAACACAGCAGTTAATTCACTAAACAACAGCTCAATGTATATACAACCGTGGTTATATATAGTAGTAATAAATATGCGGGTACGAGACCAGTGAAACGACATACCCATAAATTAAGCATATTTACTTTAAAACAAGCGACCTATCGGTCAGAATAGCTCCGCTGTTGTTTTTTTTAATTTTATTTTTTATTTTGGTGACATGTAGAAGTGGTTCATTTCTTCAGCTCTTCATTATGCAGTTTTGTTTTAGCGATGTAATAAAGTGGTTAGTGGTTTCACTATAAAATACATTTTATACAGAAGTTGGTAATGTATTGTACTTTTATACCATAGTCACCATTTTATAACAAAAATCTACTGTTATGAAAAATTGCACAAAATCTCAGAAAAAAATGACTGGGAAATGTACACGTGTGATCATATCTAGTCCTGCTTGCAGATGTAACTTGTACGTGCCGGGTGTAGATTATGAACATGACCTTGGAGGACATTTGTCAGACTAGAGTTCCGAATTACTCCCTCTGAAACTACGCACCGGACTACAGCAGATCTTATGTATTTTATGCATTTTCAATAAAAATTACATAGAAAATGTGTGTCTGCAGACAGTTATACGCATGCCATTAGGCTGCATTCACAAATAACGGGCAGTGGGGTCGGTGGAATTGAGGGGGGGGGGCTTGAAAATTTGGAGGATGGTTGAGGGGGGGGGACTTGAAATTTTGTGATGTTTTTTTTTTACTTATCACATAAATACGTGCATATCTTCTACTGTGTGACGTCAAACAGGGGGTGATTTCAGAGCATATCACCCCTGTTCTACCGAACTATTTTTTCTCCGTACTGTTTGAGTGTTTCTGCCAACCCTACGCTACGATCAAGTTTATCGTAATAATTATGTGCTTTCAAAATGTAAATGCATACATTACGTTACATATATCCTTGGATGGCATGAGTTTGATACGTAGAAGTACTTTTATTTTTATTTGATACATTTTATTCTATTTAAAAATCACGTAGATTATCGATGTATCAGCTGGCAAGCTTATTATAATACTTCCGATTTTCCGTCCAGCTCAGATCTCCGAACTTACACAACCCGAGAAAATATTATTAAAATGACGGCACAAAAGTCGTATTCAGACAATTCTACTTACGTTTTAAACTAAATTCGATATTACATGTACATCGCAAGTTTATAACCGATAATTTTGGTTGAGAAACCACACAACAGTATGACCGATACCATACATATGGTAAGCTTGACCTCGCGACAGGTCACGCGATTATGTAATTTGCATAGCCGTCAGTCGCCATTTTTTAATACGCGATGAAGAATATAGTGCGATGGAATGATGCAGTATTCGTAAAATACGATTTATAATTTTAGAAAAATACAGGGAAATACTTACTTATGTGATAAATATATAATTCCATGAAATCAATGTTAGTTTTACGTCATAATGCTCCTCGTATGATTCCGCGGACTACAAATTCTCGCCTACCGGCTCGAATTTGTATTAGTCCGCGGAATCATACTCAGAGCATTATGACGTAAAACTAACATTGATTTCATGGGATTATATATAAATATAAAAATGATGAAAACACATTTTGAGATACCCAATGTCTTTTTAATAACTTAAGTGTGTGTTGAGTTGCTTATCTCGCCCGGGCCCATTGTTAAACTATTAAACCAACTGTAAAATGAGCACAGGAAGAGACTGCGTAATATAGATAGCCCAAAATCACTGCAACATGAGTATGACATAGTCTATGGACAATTTCAAAGCATTGCACTATTTATCATACTCGACATCGGCTGATGGCATGTTGAACTGTCCTGAAGTGAATTTTAATCTTTTAAATAAACGTTTAGAACTATCTTGAACTACATCTCAGCTTGAATCCATAAAGGTTGACATCATCCATGTTCAGTTTTATTGCAGATTTCTGTAGATAATTCTGGGAACTTATAAACTTAGGTATGGTTTCAGTAATTCTATCTTTGTTCTTTACCACTGCCTGTAGAATTTTGTTTGCATGCTTCATTTCCACCTTCTTCTTTCTCTGCCTGATTTTTTACGCTGTTCCTTATTAAGACGACTCTTTCAACCAGCTCTGATACTGACTTATTCTGACAGTGACAATGATTCATCTGACTCAAATATAGTGGAAAGGGAGTTTTGGTCACCTGTGTCAGTGAGAGAGAATTTTATATGTATACAAGATCAGGCCGGAGAGCAACAACATGGAAGACCAGAAGAATTGATGAATAGTTGTACAAAGAGACAGTTAATTACAAAAGAATTGTTGCAAACTGAAACATAATTATATACAATAATGGCCACCATTTTACCTGTTATTTCCATAGATCTGCATCATAGCTACCATGGTGTGTATTTATTTGCTTGGAATACATAGAAGACTGTCAGTGTTTGGCTTAAAGGACAGAGTTGCCCTATTTTAAAAGTTTACATGTATTTTTTTTTATTTTGTATGTAAATTTGTATATGCTGTTTGCAAAAGACTGTACAGTAGTCTGTCTTTAGACCCATTAATTTTATAAACACTATACAAAAATAATATTGGTATATGTATTCATGTAAATTTCAACAGGGTAGGAGTATAGCTTTAAAAAATAAATCAACCAAAAAACATGAGTGAAACTGAAATAATAAAAATCATGTCAAAATTTGACAGCCTTTTAACAAAAGAGGGTGCAAAACATGTATATACAAGTTCCTGTATAAAAAACAACTAACATTAATTACCCTGTTTTCAGCTTCAATATAATGTTAAGGTCTGTGTAAAATCTGGAGATTCCAAATGTAAACATGTTCATGCAATTACATTAGAGACAATGTATGTATGTATGTATGTATGTATGTATGTATGTATGTATGTATGTATGTATGTATGTATGTATGTATGTGTATGTATGTATGTATGTATTATTTAGGTATATGTATGTATGTATGTATGTGTACACATGTGTATGTGTGTGGCTATATTTATGTTATAAAAATAAATGTGTGTGGGAGGGGAGGCCTTGAAAATTTCTGACCATGTGGAGGGGGGAGGAATCTGAATTTTGTTGGGTTATAAAGGGGGGGGGCGATCCATTGTAAGACAGATTATCTAAAATTGGAGAGTGGCTTCCATGGAAACATAAAATACGTTTACATTACAAATGCCATGTTTTAGTAAAAAAAACATCTGACATACACCTACAAATGAATGGGTTTACTATTAAAATACCACATATTTTGTTACTCTAACTCCAAATAAAATATGCAACAAGTCACAAACTGAGTGGTTGTAAAAGCTTAACATGTATGTTAGACGATCTGTGCTGATTACAAGGTCCAATTACGATCCCAAATTTCAAAGGGCCGGGTCCGACTACATTACAACATGTCACGCGCAAGGAGGGTACTACATGTACATACATAAACAAACTGGTGTGTGGGAATGTGAAGAAAATTACAGGCCTTCACTTGTTTTCTGTTAAATATTACATGTAAAAGCCTGCAACTGTTAGCAATAATGACAGCATAACACATAAATAAAGATATACTGTGTGAAATTACAATTTAATACAAATTACTCAGCATGAAAATACAACTCCATCTTGACATATTCTTGTCCTTTACAGTTGCGCTGACATTTACAAACATGTACATTAACGAAATCATCAGCTCTACATACCTTTTGCTATGAACAAAGTTCAACTTTCCTTTCTTGACAGTGTAAATCATATATATATATATATATATATATATATATATATATATATATATATATATATATATATATATATATATATATATATATATATACATTGTATATGCACATGTTGAATATATGACATGGTCGTGATGGATAAGCGATGTAACATTCGATTATGTAGGTCTTGAATAATAAGGTCCGGTTTGACACAACATTGACACTCGTGTACCAAAATATCCATCCAACGTTGCATTCAAGGAAACCATTATTTGCGTTATAATTGAACACAATGCCGCTGGATATAGTTGAGGATGAGTAGCCTTCCACACCTTCACAGTTGTGTCTCCATCAAGGTTGTGACCTTGTATTTGCATTGTTTTAGTACGCACGTGCTGTGCAGATGCACACGTAAACACCTTGTGAATGTGATACAATGTTACACAGTGTAACAATATCATCATTCCTGGAATGACCTATATCACATGCTCTCCACATGTATGCGGTACATTTTATAATTTCAGGTACGTTTTGGCATTCGGATTAATATATTATTACATCTTATCAGCTATTCATGAAGGTACAATTTGTAATAAATGAAACAATATTCTTACAACGTTTTACAGTAGCAGAAGTTATGACACAGGTCAAGTCTACTTTATGGCATGCCAGCAAAATGACATCACATTTTCGAATGAGATCAAATAAAATCAAAACCATACGATTTTAGAAGAGATTCAAACGACTTAAAATCCCAAAATTGTATCGCAAGTAACGTGAAGATTAAGAAAAATTAAATCAAGCGATTGTAGGAGTGCGAATTTGACATTTAATTCCGAATACTTTGTCAGATTTCCCATAGAAAAACAATGGCCGTGTTCTTTTATGACAACTGAAATTTGCTCATGTTCAACTTTTTCAAATGCGCACCAATCGGTCTGAAAATTCATAAATAAAGACCAAAGGGGTTTTGTAACAAATCTCTTGGCTTTAGATTTGTCACTTTTTATTAAGAAAACCATTGTAATTTGTAAACCGGCACATTTTACCATGTACACCTACAAAAATACAGATCGTTAACTTCGTTATTCTGCAAGTAAATTACACGTAATACATACAGACTGACCTAGCATTTGCTTTCACGAAAATCAGTCTTTAATTTCATGAAAGTTGTGTGGCAAATAAAATCGAGAGTTTCGAGTTATTCTGTATATTTTAGTTTAATACCCGTCAGCAAATAATGCTATCAACAGGTCAGCGATATGTGTTCCACGGACACTCACCACAGTCAGTACTACTGCGCTCATATCAGAAAAACTTGAAATCGATATTCTTTTCACTAAACTTTGCAGCATTAATTTATGACAACTTAACTTCGCTCAACTCATGTTCAACTTTTTCAAATGCACACCAATCTGTCTGAAAAATCGTAAGTAGAGACCAAAGGGGTTTTTCTGAAAATCTGAGTCATCACTACCGCTACCGTAGCTGTCAATCAAATATTAGTGCTTAAATGCTTCAGGGAATACTGGACAATTGAGATCTTTGCTGGGCCGCAGTGCTAGTGCCAATTTAGTCATAAATAAGATAATATTGTTATACTTTTATACATGGCAAGTACCAAGCCCCCAATTGTTACGACTTGAAGCTTGAATGGGAAATGTTGAACAATTAGATGTGGGTGTAAAACGTCACCCTTTACAACTCCTACACAACAACCATAAGTGATATTCCTCTAAAGTCCTCCCAACATTTTCCATTACTATATAATATTTAAACCCCTTGTAATAATAATAATAATAATTATAAAATAGTATATAGAAATAATATTTTTTATAATAATCAGGTTTATTGGAATATTAACCACCCTACCTGGGGTAGTTTTGTATGCTGAGTTCAAAAAGGAGGTCATTTTATGAACATCTGTTGCCATGGTAACCAAAATCACCATAATATGTTAATCATGCAAATAACGACGACGACGACGACGACGACGACGCCGACGCCGACGACGACGACGACAACTGTGACTTTGTCAACAAAATTAAACTCGGAAACGTCTTAGAAATCTTAGAGTAACGATTTACTAAACGGTTGGGTTTTTATCATGGTATTGATTGTCATATCCTTCAAATTGTATTGTAGGTGCTATGGACATTGTTTAGCTCAACCACTTCTGACATAGTCATGTTATATTCAGAGGTTGTCGAGACAGTCACACAGATAGTGGTACCGTAAATGTACTGTCATCACCAGAGGTTTTCCAATAAACCCTCCCAGGAAATGCCCAAATGGCCGAAAACATGTCAAGTGTAATCGGGGTTCTATACCAGATTTCAAAAGTTAAGGAGGTGCTATTTTAACACCGAAAACCATATTGATAGCAGTAATCAATACAGTTGTACTAAACAAGTGTGATTGACAAAATACATTCTTGCAAGCTAGAGCACACATTGCTGCTGATCGATGAAGCAACAAAATTCCGATGGTGTTGTTTACGATGAAGCACGTGGTTTACGACGTTGACAGAATGTTACTAGTAACCTATGCTTTTCGAACGTCTACAGTGGCTCTCGTTGATAGTTATGTTACCCATGATGCTATTTACCCTTGATGCTTTCTCATATTATTTATTTGATTTCAGTTTATTCATCGTTAGTATTTGGTACAAAACAAAGTTATTTTATTTAGGTGAGACAAAAGGTATTTGAATTATTGCAAATTTAACATCGAAAGAAACAGGTATGCAGATTCCGTGAGCAGCACTGATGTCACTGACGATGGTATCAAATATTCAATAATTTGGATTGATCATCAGATGCACTTTTATTGATAACACAAGCGAAATTCAATATTCTTTTCAACCATAAGACAACTTTGATGTGATGTTGACAGTCCTTTCCCTAAAAAGCTCATTTCTTCGAATCTTGAATCTTCAATTAGTTTATTAAAGACACATAACTCGGCACATGCTCCGCAATAACCAACTGGTTACTTTCACTAGCTATCGGTCCCTATGACAAACAGTTCGTTCACCTAAATACTGTCGTAACTTTCGTCACATCTCAATAATTGTCATCATATCATTTCCCTACAAGTTCCCGACTGAACTTTTGAACGAGCAACATTGACAAAAACTCATATATAATCATGTACCTTTTGGAATTCCCATCTATCGCTCCAAATGAAAGTTCTTAGACTGAGCCTCATTTTTTCTTCTAGAAATGGTCCAGCTTGGTTCTATTGTCATCTGTACTTATTGCGCTTTCCGTAGGGTTGATCATCAACAAGCTTTCAACCGATTACATTTTGCTTCCGGCCCCTCTACGTACAAATGAAAACAACACCATAAGGTTGTAATATTTAAAGTATTAAAGTACATTTATTAGTATTTAAAGTATATTCATATCAATATTCAATCATAAATAAGATAATGCAAATATTGGTGATCGTACTGTAAAGTGGAGCTGTTTCATACTAAGATATGTTTAGAGTTGTAATTTAATAATGGAATATATATGTGGATTATGTCACCATGGCCAGACATGCAGGTAAGCTAGGTCGACACATGTTGTCGAACTGTTCCTCTACAGGCGTTACCGCGTTGACCTGTCAAGCCCAGTAACCTTTGATCGTGATACAAGAACTATCCTGGTTACATAGTTTTACAGACGAGATGAACGTATTTCATGGTATTATTTATCCCTATAAAATGAATTCACATTTCTTCTTTCTTTTCCTCTGCCTATTAATATGTACACTTGGCTCTGTCTCTGTTTTTTATTCTTCCAATTTCATTCTCTGATTATGATCGATGATATGTTTCAGGTGGCAACCGATCACAAAATCTCCACGCC
The DNA here is from genome assembly GCF_964340395.1 of Glandiceps talaboti. Lineage (NCBI taxonomy): Eukaryota > Metazoa > Hemichordata > Enteropneusta > Spengelidae > Glandiceps > Glandiceps talaboti. The sequence continues at coordinate 13,012,442 of NC_135558.1, read as the reverse complement.
ATACAGTCAACTACCTAATATGTCATCCAATCAACAACTTTGTGTTCGTGAAGACACATAAGACAGGGAGTACGACACTTTCCACGATACTGGACAGATATGGATACAACAGGAATTTGTCTTTCATGTTTAACAGAAAAGATCATCTACGAGTCGGTCATATAAGGAGGATTGCGATTAATCGTGACAGTCCTAAGAAACTGTTCGCGCCACCCATAAATGTTGACATTAATGACACTAGTAGATTCATTTTTAATATATCCACAGTTCATTTAACATTCAATAAAACTGCTTTAGACTTGTTCATGACACCAAATACCAAATATATTACAATTTTACGGGATCCAGCAACACAATTTGAATCCTACTTTTGGAAGTTTGGTTTGAACAAACATGTGTGTCGTCTCAAAAATAAACTTAATTCTACGCTTAATGATGAGTGCTTCCTTAAATTTGCTCGTGATCCAGGTCGATACAAAAGTGTTATGTCAGGTACCAACACACAGTTCCAAGACCTTGGTTTACCAAGAAGTAAGCTTACAAACGAGACATTCATTAATGAGACAATTCAAAAACTTCAGAATGAACTAGATTTTGTGTTAATAACTGAGTATTTCGATGAATCACTTTTATTGATGAGAAAATTGTTTTGCTGGAATATGACGGATATTATTTACTTAGCACAAAATGTACGACAGATACAGCCCAGTAAATACTCCACCGATGTATATGACAAGATTCGACTATTGAATCGAGCTGATTTTCTTCTTTACCTTAATTTTAATAAGACTCTCTGGAAACGCGTGGCAGAATATGGCCCAACATTTCAATCTGACCTTTCTGAATTTCGATCAGAACTGAGGAACTTCAGTGATAACTGTATAATAAGTACAAATGCATCAGATCAGGCGGGTCGTCAACTGAATATCCCACAGTCATCACCGTCTAAGGAATGCAAACAAGCAATTTTAGTGACGAAAGAGTGGATGAAATTGATAACAAAACGACAACACTGAAGACACTGTGTGACCAATTTATCAGAAAAGCACAAGTACCAACAATCTTGGAACTATGAACATTCAAGTTTGGAATTCGAAATGTTGTGCTATTGTCACAGACCAAAACAAAGTTACTATTTTAGCTATATTGACCTGTTGTTTATATACTATATACTAAATTAACTTCTAAAAGTGCGCTACCAGGCTAATCATTTCAACCCTGGCTCTTATCGGGTGACTGGTGAGAAAACTAAGCATTCACTTACTGTGATCAGTTTAGTGCAAAAATAATTTCATTGTTTTGTCAAAGTGTAGATTGCTGAGAGCATATTCTCTTAGTGTATACGATAAATTAGAATTTCGCTGACGATCCTATTTTATGTTAATTATCACCGATGACGTCATCGTTTACTTTACATCCAATCAGGTGGAGGTATTACGACATCGTTGTTTAATAATAGAAATGTAAAAAATATCCTTAAAGTATATAATTAATAATCTGTACTGGATATCTGTACTGGAGTAAATTTAGTATAACGATTGTTTCTGTTCGTATTTAATTAGTCTGCAATATTATTGAATTGAATTGATATTGTTTATGTGTTGAAACGAAAGTCAGCATTGCTTGTGTCCAAGCTCAAACCAATGTATTGTACACTTCGCGATTTCTTTTCGGCGGTTACGTTTACTGTCGTTTATTTGTATGTTACGAGCGCTCATGAGATAACAAGCGACAGTAAATGTAGCAGCCAAAAGGAAATCGCGAAGTGTACATTATATCCGATTTGTGTGTGTGTGTGTGTGTGTGTGTGTGTGTGTATCCGTGAGTGAATGAATGAATGAATGAATGAATGAATGAATGAATGAATGAATGAATGAATGAATGAATGAATGAATGAATGAATGAATGAATGAATGAATGAATGAATGAATGAATGAATATAACCTTCAAATTAAATCCTCTAGACCGTTTGCCTTTTTTATGTGGTCGAGATCTTTCACAGTGTTCAGCTGTGACTCTCCTCAAAGCAAAGTGATCGAATCAGTGATATGCAAGTATTTAGTAAGTAATAAAATGGTATGTTTGTTTTTTATAAAAACAAATTCAAGAGGCTCTGAGCTGAAATTGGTCTCAGATTTCATGAAGCATGGTTCATGATAAGATGAGTCCATCGTTCATACACAAATTATGTCTAAACACGTTTAACACTTAGCAGGCCAATCTCAAGTTTCGCTTCTAAGGGTGTCAACATTGAGATTTGTTTAAAACATTATGACCCTTTATAGGCATACAAATTAACCACAACAGCTGTGACTTTTTCAACAACAAATAGAACAAGGAAACTACTCGTTAGATGACGTTGACAGTTGGGATGCTAATATACGTTCCTCAAGGTTACCTAATTATCAATATGCAAGGTGGCTGAAATAATCTTCCCTTTAAATAGTGCTATATGCTGTTCATCTGTATGTTTACTCAGTATTGTTGACAAGGCCCTTTTTCTGAGGATAAAGTACGTTGCATTAATTCAAAATGTCTTAGAGTAACGATTTTTTACATGGCTGAGTTTCCATCATGTGGACATATTATACTCAATTTTGTTCGACGTAATATGATGATTGCTTCGACTTACCTCCATTGAGTCCGCCATTGTGGAAGTCATAAACTGTCTGCTGCGCATGCCAAAAATTTGCGACGTAGTCTCGTCTTGCTTCGTAACGCATAGTACGCGATCCCGTTATATTTGTGACGAAGGCAGTTCCTGCGCATCTTGTCACGTGAACAACTATCTGCAATGGCGCCCTATTCAAAAGATTGTTTACCTCGGAAATCTTGTATACAGCCGTACGTTGCTAATAGATGCAGTGTGGTATGTATTGATCGACCAGAGACTTAGTTTTATGACATAGTTTCATTCTATACATCTATTTTCTTATTTGCAGAGGTAAACAAATACCATATCCTCATCCATATGCCCACTTTAACTCAGTTTCGCGCTTCTTCGATGCTCAGATGAATTATGATCTGCTAATTTCTGATCTTAAGTACATTTTGCTCGGCTATTAATATTACATTGAGCACTGTTCTCTTCACAGAGACACTTTTATACCTTTATTATATATATTAATATACATACATTCATGTTGATTAAATTAAAGGCACAATGCAAATAATGAACAAATGTTGGTGATCGTACTGTGTAGTGGAAATATTTCATAGTACGATGTGCTTTAGAGTTGCAATTTTACAATAAGATATTAGAAAATTGTGTTTATAACATTGATAATAATGTCTTCCAACCTTTCAAATAGGATAGTAGGGTAGGTCGACATACTTTATCAAACTCTCCGCTTTGCAAGATTTACCTCTAGGTGGCGTAGTTGTGATGGCTTGACAAAGCCTGTCCACCTGAACAGGCGAAACGTTGCTCGTAAATAATGTTGTATTACAGTACGGATGAACGTATTTAATAGCATTATATATCTTTATAAAATCAGTTCACTATCTCACTACTTTCTTTATCATTGCCTATTAATCTGTTCCTTTGGCTCGGTCTCTCTTTTATGTTCTTGCAATTTCATTTTCTGATTGTGATCTATATTTTCAGATGGCAATCCATCACAAATTCGCCACGTCATCCAGTCAACTGCCAATTTCATCCAATCAACAACTTTGTCTTCGTGAAGACTCATAAGACAGGAAGTACGACACTTTCCACAATACTGGACAGATATGGATATAACAGGAACTTGTCTTTCATGTTTAACAGAAAAGATCATCTGCGAGTCGGTCATATCAGGAAGATTGCGATTAATCGTGACAGTCCTAAGAAACTGTTCGGGCCACCAATAAATGTTGACATTAATGACACTAGTAGATTCATATTTAATATAACCACAGTTCATTTAACATTTAATAAAACTGCTTTAGACTTGTTCATGACACCAAATACCAAATATATTACAATTTTACGGGATCCAGCAACACAATTTGAATCCTACTTTTGTTTTTTTGGTTTGAACAAACATGTGTGTCATCTCAAAAATAAACTTAAGTCTACGGTTAATGATGATTCCTTTCTTAAATTTGCCCGTAATCCAGGTCGATATAAAAGTGTTATGTCAGGTACCAACACACAGTTCCAAGACCTTGGTTTACCAAGAAGTAAGCATACGAACGAGACATTCATTAATGAGACAATTCAAAGACTGCAGAATGAACTAGATTTGGTGTTAATAACTGAATATTTCGATGAATAACTTTTGTTGATGAGAAAATTGTTTTGCTGGAATATGACAGATACTATTTGCATGGCACAACATGTACGAAAGAAACAACCCAGTAAGTACTCCGCTGATGTAAATGACAAGATTCGACAATTGAATCGAGCTGATTTTCTTCTTTACCTGAACTTTAATAAGACTCGCTTGGAACGAGTAGCAGAATATGGCCCAACATTTCAATCTGACCTTTCTGAATTTCGATCAGAACTGAGGAACTTCAGTGAAAACTGTGTAACAAGTACAAATGCAACAGATGGGAAGGGTTAGCAACTGAATATCCCACGGTCAGCACCGTCTAAGGAATGCAGACAATCAATTTTAGTGCCGAGAGAGTGGATGAAATTGATAACTGAACGGCAGCATTGAAGACATAAGTGTGACCTATTTATCAGAAAAGTGCAAATGAACAAGTACCAACAACCATGGAACTATGACTATTCAAGTACGGTTTAACGCCAAAATCCTTGAACTAGTAGGAGTGCATCATTATATTATGTAATGTCCATATCTTTATAAAATCTAGCAATTCATGTTCACTACCTAGTGAAAACAACGTCGGTCGTATACGTACTTTTGCCAAGGGTGACCGTATATTTTTCTGTTTCTCATTACCCGACCGACCCAAATTTTCAGTTCCGACATCAAAATAAATAGTTCTTTAAAAAATAGTTTTGTTGTTTCCAACCTTCATATTCTGCGGAACAGCGCCCCTATGGCAAGAATAAGCAAGCATCTGGACTGTCGACATCATCTACAGTCATGGCGGCGATGACGGCACCTGTTCACGAACAGAGCATTTCTTTCATAAGGAAAGTTATTCAAGTAGAGTGAGAACATGCCAATTATTTAGAGAAGATAGAAAAGGCTAGGCAGAGAAAATGAAGAAGATGATTTTATTTTGCTTTTTTTTAAAAATCGACCGACCGACCTATAGTTGCCATGAAAAAGTAATGACAAAATACGGTCACCCATTTCTGTAATTTGGCGGTTGCTTTGTGACACTAAACACATGATTGAATTAAGTTGTCACACTATTACAATTACTATAGTTTGTACAGTATACAGCAGGGAATACACGTTCACTAAATTTGGGAACTGGCCATATACTGTGTTGTTGTCAGAGACCAAAAACAGTTACTATTTCAGCAATTTCTAATCATTATCTAAAAACATATATTAAAATCACTTCTAAAATTGAGCTACCAAACTAATACTTTTAATCCTGGCTCTTATAGATTGACTGACGAGAAAACTAGGCATTGACATATTGTGATAAGTTGAGTGTAAACAATATTCCATTGCTTTGTCAAGAATAGATTACTGAGAGCATATTGTCTTAGTGTATAAGATAAATGAGAATTTCGCTGACGATCCCATACGATCCCATTTTAAGTTAATTATCACCGATGACGTCATCGTTTACTTTACAGCCAATCACATAGAAGTTATTATGACATCATTGTTTAATAAATGTTGACTTTTTCTTAAAATAAAACTTTGTTTCAATTAAGCTGTGGTATCATTGAGTTGAATTGATAATTCTTATGTGGTGAAACTTTAAGTAACCATTGTTTGTGTCGAAGCTTTGAGTAGATATTTGAAAGTACCTGTATCATGAGATTTCCAGTGTTAAATTCAAATGTTGTAAAGGGATCCATTAATTGCGATATGTGAGAATAACAAGTATATTTGCGTCAATATGTATAAGAATGGCCATTGTTATATGATTGAAATATACTTATTGAATAGTCACTTAATCGATGTAACGGTATTTCCATCGTGAAATTTTTTTTCATATTTCTCATTTGTGTTTTGCAACGATCATTGTCAATTATATATACGGATACCTGACCGCAACTACTTACACGTTTTTCTGATTTAAAATTAGTGTGTTGCTTCTGAGTATGCTTACTAGTACTAAAAATTATCATAGACTATTTTCTAGATATGTGCTTATTATCACTCAGTTTCTTATCAAATTATTTTCTTTTAAGTGGCTATATCAACTTTTTTGTACAATTGCCATGTATTGCATGTATCATTAACATTTAATTAAAATCATTTTATTGTTTTGTCAATGAATACATGAATGAGAGCTTATTGTCTTTGTTTATACGATAAGCTAGATTTTCGCTGACGATCGCATTTTATGCTAATTGTCACCGATGACTTCATCGTTTACTTACATCCAATCGCATCGAATGTATTGTGACATCATTGTTTTAAAATAGAAATTAGGTGATATAATGAAACAATTAAGGTTATAAGCTACATAGTTAAACAACTTTGAACTCCCCACCCTTTGATGCACGTCGTTACCATCAATGCATGTACTAAATTATCTGAAATTTAAAGCTTGCAACTCAAAAGATTGCCTAATATCAAAATGATCATTTATTTGAATTATGCATCACAATTAAAAAAACTACTTTAAAAAGTATATCAAACACAATTGCTCTGTTATGGTTGATGTATGTACCAATTTACCATAGGGGCAGGAGTAACAATATTTGAGAAGCTGAATTATTTTCTTTCTATTTTTCTATTGTTACTTCTTTTTTCTACTTTACTCATTAGAACTTAGGTAGTCATATCGAATGGGAGATTACCCTTGCACCAGTTAAACAAATCCTGGTGAGTGAAGACACGGATGGTTGGGATTATACTTTAACAAACATCCAACTTGAATATGAGAGACGATAAGAGACTCAAAGTTAGCTAGTGAAATTAAGGGTTACTATAACAGTGGTAAAAGTTTTCTCTACGAACATATCCAACATTTCAGAACAATTAACTTCTCTGGTACAGATACAATTATTAACGAAAACATTAATATACCACGTAGAAGCTTGAAAGTGATTTTCTTATTATTCAGCAAACCACAGCTACAAAATGCGTTAGACTCCGAACTATTATTTAATCATAGTATTAATTCTGTCGCAATAACGATAGAAGGTATTGCAAATAAAGTGTATGCACAGGGATTATCTTCTAGGAAGTTTTGGGAAGAAGCCACACGTTATTTCATGGCATCTGAGTTCTGCTGCTATGCTGGTATAGCAATTGATAAACTAGAGGAAGTAACTGAGGCCTCCTTTTTGTTAGTACTGTCTGTTTATTGATTGATTTGACAAGTTTTAAGGATAATAAGTTTCATGGTAATGGTCTGAAGGTCATGAATACAAAAGATGGGGTTCAACTGGAAATTAAACGAGAGGCTACAAACCCGCAAGAAAGAATAACTGCAAATATTTTCATCATAAATTTATTATGATCTGGCTTGAACCTCCTTTCAATATACTTATCAGTGCTCCGACATGTTCGGATAAAACAGAGTTCGTTATGCAACTGTTACAGACGCATTACAAGAATGTCTTCGATTACATAATCATAATCTGCCCGACATGCTTGTTCTCTACATGTACTACACACCAAGTAAAAATGATGTGAAAGAAATAATTGAAAACTATGGGATGGAATAAGCAAAGAAGAAGTTAGTGGATATATCAAACTATTAAAAGATACTCCTAACAGTAAATTAGTGTTTACATTAAGACAACCTTATAGTATAGATTTGATATAATGTTAATCAATGATATTTTATGGTTATTCATTGCATTAGTTATCATCTAGTATTTTCAAAAAATAAGATATATTTTTACATTATATAGCAAAATTCAGCAACAGTAACGCCAGAACAGGTGTCTCCAATAGCTAAGTACAGAGAAAGATTACTATGTATCATTGCTGCTGGACAATCGAAAGCTTTCTTGGGAAAAATAATCACTTTCGAGTATATAGAAAAAGCGAGTGATAAAGAAATTAAAAAGTATTATAAGCTATATGAAAGCACTTACAGTTCTCTCGTAAGTGACAACATTGTAAATGGAGTTTTATTTGGGCTTAGTAAGTTTTAGTAGGACTTTTGCTTCCAGTGCATAATGTGAATAAATTAAGTGATGACTTGAAGAACAATTTTCTTGTTACGAACCAATTCAAACAATTTACTGGAAAGTTAGCATACAGTTATGGTCCTCTTTTAGCACTGACAAGTGGTGGTGTCATTATTTTAAATAACATTAACTTTGCAACTCATACTTGCCCTAAACAAAATGACTTAAATGACTTTAATAAAGTTGAAAAGAATGACTTAAGTCAACATGAACAAGTTCTTGATCAAGTTGTTGAACAAGATCTTGAAAACAACTTGAAAATTAACTTGAAGGAAGTTAAAAAGAATTTCAAAAAATTAAAGTAACTTAAGTGACTTTAATAAAGTTGAAAAGAATAATTTAAGTAACATGAACAAGTTCTTGAACAAGTTCTTTATCAAGTTCTTGAACACAACTTGAAAATAACTTGAAAATTAACTTAATGAAAAGAGTTTCAAAATTAAAGTAAGTTGAAAAGAAATATTTTGTGTTATATAGTGTAAAAATGAGTGATACAGAACAAACTCAAGCAGAGACACAAGCAGAGACTGTGACTATAAACAATAAAAGTCCAGGTAGAGTTGCATGTGGTGAAAAATTAGCAGTAATATCAGCTGAAACAAAAAAGAAAAAGAAATTAAAATCAATGGAGCCGAAGGAGCCAAAGGAATCGAAGGAGCCAATGGAGCCAATGGAGGCGATTGAGTTTTCCCCACAGCCGGACAATGAAGGCACACAATTTAATCGTACTATGATTTTATTATTCCAGACAGTCCTAAAACAAGTGTTTCATTCAAGAAGTTTGCTTATCTTGCAATAGCTGTGAGTGGGGCAGTATTGGAGAAAGATATGTTAGAACAAAGGAATATGTTACCAGTTGATCCTTATAAAGGATAAATTTATAATTATATCTAGATATACATACATAATGGGTGCAGCAATCGCGATGATGGTTGGTGGAGCAGTTTTAAATGCAACTGCCTTTGTTGGAGCTGGTTATATAGGCCAGACACTATCTGGTGACACAAAAAAGAACACGAAAAAGAATTGAAGAGACATGATTTAGCTTTGGAAAAATTCAATAAAGATCATGAAGTATGGTTAGAACATAGACAACAAGTAATGGATTTTATAGCAAAGCAAAAAAAATAGATATCCATGCGAGACAGAATCTGATTATGACTGACGAAAACTTAAATTTATATCAAGAATATCATCCTCATACTGAACGTCTCAAAAATGAACCTCAGTTCGCTGATTATTATCAACCTTCTAACAATATGAAGATATACCAATACCTTTATTTAGCTGGTGGTGGAATATTATTAGTGTATTAAATATATATATAAATATAAAAATATAAAATGGAAGTATGTAAATTATGTAAACAGAAAAAAGCAACCCGTGATTGTTCAAACATTTGCGGTACACTCTTTGGAAAATCTCATTGCTCTGATTGTTGTGATTCAATGTCAGACATGAACATGTATGATGTTATATATTGTAATATATGTAGACGATTTAATATACCTCGTGACGATATTTGTAAAAACATTTGTGGTGACATCTATGGAAGGTTCCACTGCTTTGACTGCTGTACTATTAGTAAATCACTAAATAATAACTTTTATGAACAAGTGAAAATTAAAAATATTTCTAATCCTAAAAATCACATAAATAGGTTTTTGAGAGGTATAATCTCAATTATTATCTTTTATCAACTGTTACTATAATATTTTCATCACTCAATGAAGTTCATACAGAGCCAACACGATATCGATCACTCAACTTTAGCATTATCATAAAAGCAATTCTATTATACTTAAAAAGTATCGGGAAGCAGCTAAAGTACCAGAGTTGAAAATAAAGACAGTTTCACAGAATAAAATCCTTAAACGGTTTTGGGATAAATGGAATAAAAAATATAAAGATATGAAATTTAGTTGGTGGCGTTTACGTTGGCGTCAAATATTTTTAAAAATAAAAACACATTTAAAAAATAATTAGCTTGTTCTCTAGTGTATAGTCTCGACCAATAACGAAACTATTTGGATAGTGGGTTTCATATTAAACAAATAAAAATATAAATGTATACAAACATTTCACACTGACAACGAACAAAACCAAATAACTAACAAAAGTACAATGACAAAAGAATTTAAACAAAAAGACTTTACTGGATTATTCAGTCAATCAACAGCGGAAGATATTAACAACGACATTAAAGATCTTTCTAGTTTAAATTCAGAATATGTTAAACCAGATGTCTGTTTTTTATAAAACTGCTGAAAACGAAACAATAAAATGGCGGGAAGCTGCTGAAAAAACATTAAAATGGCGAGAAGTACCAATGAATGAAATCTTATTGTTAACTTCAGTTCAAAAATTAAATTCAAACTATGGTCCTGCTGCTGTTGGTGAATTTCAGGGACCCGATGGTGGATTTAAAAGCTGGCTTCCAGCAAGAATGATAACAGAGCTTCCTCAAAAACCCTTAACAATTTATGTTGTTTCATATGGCTTGGTTCCATCTCATAAAGTTCCAAACAGAATGTATTTTAAATATGAAATGGTAACCACTAATTTACAAGTAACCAATGGTCTTATTCCTATTCCAAAAAAGACGTAAGAATAAAGAATAAGAACTAGAAAACAAACAATGTAATAATGTAATTTTACATTAACCTAATTTTTTGCCTTGGTTCAAATGGTTGTCTTAAAGGTCATTAGAATTGAATGACTCATCGTCATACACAGCTGAGTCTATTGTTATGTAAATGTATGGACCTTTGGCCCCTCAGATGTTACGCCATTTTTTTAACTTAAAAAGGCTTAATTTAGGGGGTATCTGGTACGACATGTTATATTTTTTGTATATACTAAAATTTAATATAGATTGGACCATTTTTTAACTTAAAAATGCTTAATTTAGGGGTATGTCGTTAAGTGAATATAATATAATATAATATAATATAATATAATATAATATAATATAATATAATATAATATCAGAACTATGCAACCTCGGATTCTCGGTACGGTCCTAAGATCAGAATACATTGAGATACAATCAATGATAGACATTTTGAATGTAGGTAAGACTAGCTCGATAACCATGAGAAATTATGCATACATTTATAATGTAGCGGCCACAGAGACAAATCAACAATACAAATAAAATATAGAAGGAAAGAATTGTTATGTGTTGCACCTCAAAAATTAGGTTCAATCAACATCATTGTACATTATACATGTACATGGAATTCTTGTGATCAATTAAAAACTGATCCGATAAGGGATTTCTTAATACTTTAGGTACTTTCGATTTAACAAAGAACAAAAATAAAAATAAAAAATTCACCCCCCCCCCCAAAAAAAAAAAACAATAATAAAATAAAATAAACATAGGTAACACAACTGAAAAGTCTACTCCATATTAGAAAAGACTAGTGGAACTGCAAAATAAAAATAAACAGATAATCCACGCAGCTAAGTAATATACTAGAATGCATTGAAATATTCAACACAATTTATGTTGTATTTTGTAATGTTCAGTGTTCAAATTAGGGTAATACTTGCATTTCTCATAAAATGGCCTTGCAATACAGTTCTCCACGGGCCATACGACCAAGTGACGTCCTAAGTTGCTACAAATATGAAATATGTCCGACCCAATCATTACCTATAAAAATGGAAATCTCAAAATATGAGAATACTTCATCTTTAGATATATATTCTAATCATAAATTATTGTATATTCAGATATTATTCACCAATTTTCTATCGTCCGATGAAATAAGCGTTATTAGATATAAGGTTTTAGAATTACTTTATTAGTCTGTGACTCGTAGAGATACCCTTTTTGTCACGAGTATTTTCCGGTTGAACGAAGAAAAACATTGGAGAATAATGCGATTATACCTGTACAAGATAAATTTTAAAACAAAAGGGGGATAATATTAGCAAATCTGGACGTTTTGACTCATATTCCACCTACCAGTGACATAGACACGTGTTGCCATGGCATAGAACGGAAAACCAGGGTATATATTCTCGCATACAACTTGGCTTGAATTGGAAGTAACCATGCATTTCATGTCGACCTCAAACTACTAGAGGTCGTGGTTGTAGCAATTCCCAAACTACCATCATCACCGTCTAGCGGTAAAGCTAGCAAAACGCACAGTTTGACAAAGCCTGTTAATCTGAACAACTAGGTAAAAAGTTACTCATAAATGATCAGATGCCTTGGTCGTGTAATAAGAACGATATTTTCTGCTGTGTTTTACTCGACCTGATGAACTTATGTGGGATAATATCGACTGTGTACACATGAACTGACAGTATTAAGACATTGCTGGTAAAACAAGTAAAGTTGACCCACCTAGTTAGATGCACATAAATTATTGTACATTCTAGTACTTTGCTAAGGTTCAAATGATAACCAGTATTTTTATTTTAATCGTTCATAGGTCTCTTGAAAATAAATGATAATAATAATTATTATAGATATGTTACATGCAGTATAGCTGTTTATCTTTTTATCAATGGAAAATAGTCAGAAATACTGATGATTTAATCTCAGTAACCTGCCACTGTTGCCAACGTAACCGGTTTCTCTGTTTATACACAACTGACATGACAACTGACCCTAAAAAATCTGCCTCGTGGCAATTCAATTAGCTATGCAGCTGTTGCGTGTTGTTTTCACTAATTTGCATCTCCAAAGTGACAGTTGAAATGAACCCACGTATTTGAACAATTATTGTCTTGTAGCATTTCAACTAGTGTAGTTAACCTAATAAATGCTCGCTAATTAACAAGAGAGTGTAGTTTTAGAGCGACTGGAAAGCAATTCAATGGGGTTGTTGCCGTCAATACCATCAAATGATTTCAGTATGCTGAAGTGGCGAAAAGCGGTAAGTCTCACTTCTTTGCCTTGCTTTACAACGTGCTCGATGATTCAAACGGAAAACCATCGTGTTTTATGAAGGTGTTTTGATATTTTGCTCAGGTCGTAAGGACAACGCCACGTGTACACACCCGACAGTGGGGATTTATATTCTAAAAAAAACACACAGTCGTCACCGTTTGGATAAATTCTGTAACAGTGTTGGGTGTCTATATTGTCGCCGTTGAATATGTACTCGTGTTTATGAGAGTAACACTTTGAGACTTCACTAGTGATGGCATTTACTGACCCATTCTGTGGATGACAGTGATTCATGTAACTTGTAAGTTGTGAAACATTGGATAGAAGGACCACACCCAGAACTCGAGGAAACCAACATTAAACCAGATGTAAACTGAATGTCTTCCGTAAGGGCAAAGTTTTGAGATTGTCGTTCCTACAGACAATTGTTGGAATACAACAGAACATATGTAATAAGTTATTTTTTCTCATTGATTGTTATTTGCTCATTCCTGTTAGTGATCTCCTGGCCAACCACAACATGTACTGTGACATTTGTTGAGAATGTAAAAAAAATAAGCGCATCGTCGTACCACATTAGACAACATTTCCTGACGAGAAACTATTTTTTTCCTTTTTTAGTGGCCTACAAAAATATGCCAATAATTTATTAAAACTAGAAGCTACATCAATACTATTTTCAGGACAAGTGCGCTATGGTATCGCAAATGCATGTATAAAATTATATTGAATTTGAAGTGTGTATTCTTGAGATATAGCCTAATTACCGAAAACCATTAATTATGTAAATTTCTCGTTAATATTCTTGGGATGTTTACCAAAACCTAATCAGTTCTTGTCACTACCCTACAGAACACATGCAATAAATTTCGTTTGAATTGCGCCAGTCGTGGTTTAGAAAATGGTGATAAAGTCGCACCACTTTAGACGACATTTCCTGACGAGAAACTATTTTTTACTTTTTTGTTGCCAATCGAAAATATGCCAATAACTTATTAAAATTAAAAGCTACATTAGTAATATGTTCAGGACAGGTGCGCTTTGATATCGCAAATGTGTGTACCAAGTTATAATGAATTTGAAGCGTGCATTCTTGAGATATAGCCTAATTACCGAAAATCATTAATTACGTAAATTGCTCATTAATATTCATGGCTTTTTATCAAAACCTAATCAAGTCTTGCCATTACCCTACGGAATACGTCTTCAAAATTTCGTTTGAATTGAGCAAGCCGTTATGGAGAAAACGATGACACAGATCCTTTAATGTCCATGACGATCGTGTGTACAATGTACCGAAAATATGCCAATATCTTATTAAAACTAAAAGCTACATTAATAATATTTTCAAGACAGGTGCGCTTTGGTATCGCAAATGTGTGTATTAAGTTATAATGAATTTGAAGCGTCCATTCTTTAGATATAGCCTGCCTACCGAAAATCATTAATTATGTAAATTGCTCATTAATAATTAATATACACAGGATTTTTACCAAAACTAATCAAGTCTTGCCATTACCCTATGGAATACGTCTTCAAAATTTTGTTTGAATTCAGCAAGCCATTATGGAGAAAACACAGACACACAGACTTCCACCCATAAATATATCTCTTCCTTACGGAAGAAAAAATTGCCAAAATGTCTTATTTCATATTTTGCCGCTGACTTTCGTACATAGATGGAAAGAACTGTTATTTCAACCATCATTTTTATTGTCAAAGCACTGTAAGACAATGCTTACATGTATTAAACAAACAATGAGTGGCCTTATACTGCTATTAGCACTGGTTTGTTGTATTCTTTAAAAGAGTTACATAAGGTTGGATGTTGTACAACTTCGTTTGCATTACAATGAAAAGCCGGCTTTAAAACTTGAACCATCATTTTGTTGCGTTCAGTTATGTGACAAACTGACAATAACCAATTACGTGAACAGTTCAGTACTTGATGGTAGTCATCCCAAGTAACAAAACAATTTGCTGAATGTCACGTGGGTCACGTGTAACTCCTTAAAAGTGAAATATTGATATTTTGTCTTAACAGTACTAGTGATGGTGGGGTATCTACTTTGATTGAAGACTAGGTATAACCCCCCGCCACTCTCCCCGGCGTGAATTTCGCACAAAACACTTCTCTATGTCTAAATCGATGTAATAATAATAAACAGTGTCGTAAATTGTGTGATATACGCGCTCGATCACAATAAAAGTACCGAAATAATTGATAATTGAATCGAAACATTATCAGCAAACTTCATTTATGATATCAGTATTCCTGATGAAAATTCAGCCATTCCTAGACACGATTTATCATTGGAGAAGATGGTAAAATAGACGGAACAAACTTATGTCTTCTACCGCCCCCACCCCTTTATTTTTAAGTACAGACTGTGACCAAAGAATGTGTTTTATAATCAGATACTGTAAGCAATTTCGCTTTCTTAATTAAACTTAATGATACGTGAAGTATCGTTTAGACAAAGGCCTGTGAAGATTTGGATGCATGAAGTGGTGTTTACGCAATGTATGCCTATGGGGGATGGGGGAGGCAACACACTTTAATTTTAATTCGTCATTTTCGCAAACACCAGAAATAGAAGTACTGTCGTCCAAAGTACCTCTTTCACTTCTCGAGCCATCCTCAACTATAAATTTAACCCCAATTTCGATCGATCACCATGAATGGAGTCAATTGCCAGTCCGTTCTCGCCACAATATTACGACGATCAATTGTTTACATAATTGATTTATTGATTCTTAATACTCACATATCACCCTTTTCATTGAATTGTTGATTGGATTAATATAAAACGAACTCCATATGGTTACGTAGGTGTTTAGTTCAGTCAAACATTAATAAACTAAACTACCGGCAACAATCGAGTCACTCGAGACAATAACAATTTACTTTAGAATTGGTGTCTATAGACGTGGAATGCCTAACTTAGACACGGCGCTGCAACTTTCACCCACGAATATAGAATCGAATTTACCGTTAATGACAAGGATCTATGATACTCACGTTGACTGCCAAATACCAGCATTCAAGAGTTCCAACCATCAAAACACGTGCGAACACACCATGAAATCCCTTGTGAATTACACACGTTTATTCCTGACCAGAACATTTGTTTTCCTAATACTAGCACCTGCTGTCACCATGCCTCTCAATAAACCCTGTAAAAACTGGTAAATACGCCGAGCTGCTCACAACGGCAAGTTCAAATCAGCGCTATGTTGTCCTGATAAACTAAAAATAACCGCGAGAGAGGGCACTGTAACAATTAATCAACTGAATACTTAGAACAGTAGCTTTGAAATCGGGCGTCTCTACACCAGCCCCTAAATTGTTCATAAATAAATGTGCAATTTTCATCACAACTAATACTTAAGACGCCTATGAATTATGCTTTGCAAGTGCCAGCATTAACAAATTACATTCCCGAACGTGACTTAGGTAGACTAGAAACTCAAACAATTGCATATCTAATTCTACTTGAACACGACATACTCCAGAAATCCTGGAGCTTGAAATTCTCAAATCTTCTGACATCATCACGACCATGCCCAGACCACGTCTCGGTCGTATCATGCTGCCAAGCATGATGCTCTCCTGTCTCGGTCATATCATGCTGCCAAGCATGATGCTCTCCCTTCCAAACCATCATTACCAGAACTCCATAACCAGAACAAACACTAGGTTATCCACTACTTCAGATAATTGTCATTCTACTGGAGACAGTGGGTTTGATGGGCCCAACTGCTCAAATATAACACACCAATACCAAAGGTACATCAGTATCACATCACCATCAGACCATTAGCACTCTGCTTCTAATAGTGTACACAACTTGTCATATGGTCTCTCTAAAACAGAGGCTCTAGTCTTCACCATAACTCTTCTCACCAAACCTTTACTATCCGGCATAACTTTGACGATTCTACCCAACGGCCATGCATTCCGCGAGGTATTTTCATCCTTCACTAACACTATATCACCAATCTTGAGGTTCTTCTTGACTTTGAGCCATTTCTGCCTCTCTTGCAAGGCAGGCAAATATTCCTTAGTCCACCTCTTCCAAAATAATTCGGACAAGTACTGGACTTGCTTCCATCTCTGTGTAGCGCATGAGTCACTCTTCTCTAATCCAGGGGCAGTGCTGCTCCTTTCATATTAAACAACATGTTGGGTGTCAATGCTTGTAAATCTCTGGTATCATCAGATGACACAGTTATTGGACGACTGTTTATCGTATGCTCTACTTCACACAGAAATGTACGCAGACTTTCATCAGTCAACTTCTGTTGTTTCACTATAACTTGTAGAAGTTGTCTAATAGTACGAATTTGTCTCTCCCACACTCCACCAAAATGGGAACCATAAGGTGGATTGAATTTCCATTCTATACCTTCCTGTAGCAAGGTTTCCTTTATCTTGGTCTGGTTCCATTTATCCATCTCTTCTAGCAGTACTCGGTTTGCACCAACGAAGTTAGTTCCGTTGTCGGATCTTATAGTCTTCACTGGTCCTCTACGTGCAAGAAATCTTTTCAGTGCGTTAATGAAAGAATCTGTGCTCAATGCATCTGCTATTTCAATATGAATGGCTCGTATGGCCAAACAGGTGTATATAACACCATAGCGTTTGACTGTACTTCTTTTTACAGTTACTTCAATAGGACCGAAGTAGTCCACTCCCACACTAGTAAATGGTTGTCTGTTTGCCTGTAGTCGATCAGCTGGCAGATCAGCCATTTTTCGTTCACCAAGTTTAGCTCGCTGACGTCTACATACAACACATTTACTGACCATCATCCTTGCTGCTGAGTTGGCATTAGGGATCCAATACTTCTCACGTAACTTGGACAGGATATATGACCTCCCAAAATGCTGACCATGCTCATGAATTTCACAAAGTATCAATGTAGATACATGACTGTTTTTTGGCAAGATTACAGGATATTTTGATTCTTCAGAGATCATGGACAAACTGAAACGTCCTCCTACACGTAGTAAGTTATCGTCTCCCATGAAAGGATCCAATCTATAAATATGACTGTTTCTTGGTTTCCTTCTATCAGTATGGTGATCTTTTCTTCCCTTCAAATTCTCTATTTCTCTGCTGAATGCTTCACGTTGAACAAACCTTATGATAGCATTCTCTGCTGAACTTATGTCATGAACTGTTAGCTCTTGTAACTTATTTACTTTACTGTCGTCTTTATTTCTGGAGCACCTCACCCACTTTCAGTATCCAGGCCACAGCTTTCTTCAACCGGTACCAACTTGAGTAGCACTCGATCAATCTGTGTACTGGGTCCTGTACGTCACTCATAGATGATATGCTATGTACCAATACGCTCCTCTTTACTTCTGGGTCTTCTAAATCCAACTGGTGACCACAGTTTTCAGTTGGCCATTTACACTGCGCATTCCACAGGAAGTTGGGACCTCTGAGCCATCGCTCATTTTTGAGAAACGTGTCCATTGTCTGTCTTCTGGAACACTCATCAGCTGGGTTATCAGTAGTCAGTTTCCTGGTTCGGATCATCCTCGAATCACTGCTATTCTGTTAGCAACGAACGTGTGAAATCGTGTAGTTTCATTATTTATATACCGCAAGACTGTACGACTGTCTGTCCAAAAGAAAGATTCATTAACTGTTAACTCCAACTCCTGTCTAATAAGTCTATCTAAGCGTACTGCTACTGTAGCTGCTGTTAACTCCATACATGGAATTGATATTTTCTTCAGAGGCGCCACTCTAGCTTTGGCCATGAGAAAAGCACAATGAACATTATCATTCTTGTCAACCAACCGGAAATACGACATGGCACCATATCCAGATTCACTCGCATCTGAGAAGTGATGCAGTTGAACAGTATCTATTTCACTGAAGTTTTCCGGCATCTAGGAACCATGAAATTTTCTTCTAACTTTGATAAGTCTTTCAATCATCTTTCCCACTGTCTTTGATACTTAGCAGGAATCTCATCATCCCAGTCATACTTTGATTTACACAAATCTTGTAGCATAATCTTAGGTGGCAGCAGTGCAGGTGCTGCCATACCCAATGGGTCGTACACTGAGCTTACCACTCCAAGGATGCCACGTCTGGTTGCCGGTTTCTCTTTAATTCTATTGCTGAAACCAAGAGTATCTGACACCACATTCCACTTTGTACCCAGAGCTTGCTCAGTGGGCAAGTCGTCTCGCTCTAAGTCCAAATTCTTTATTTCCTTGGCTCTCTCATCTTCTGGGATGGATTCCAGTACAGGACGTATATTGCTAATCCATTTTCTGAGTCTAAAACCATCCTTCCTGCAGGTATCTATCAGGCCTGCAGCCAAAGTCTTTCCATCAGTTACAGTTGGTACTGCTTTTAACATATCATCAACGGAGAAATTTCTATGCATAGTTTTCTTTATACTCTGTCATCTGCAGATCTCTTCAAGGCATAATTACAGCAACTGGGTGAAGACGTATCTCCAAAAATGTGTACTCTCATGTGGTACTAACAAAGAACTTGTCAAATCAGGTCCCTGCATCAATTCCCTGTTCAGGGATATTCCTCGGTATTCTGCGCTGCAATTTAAGACCACTCTTATCTTTTGCTTCTGGGGGTGGTAAACTCCATGATGAGGGAGGTACCATATCTTTCCCATTCTTCCATCCAGTTCTGCATGTGGAACCTTCTCAGCGTAACCCTTCTTTACAATGTCTTCTATGAAGGCTGTATACTCAGTGCGATACTTATCATCTCTACTAAACCGTTTCTTCAGCTGAGCTAGTCGATGCTCCACTGCAGCCTTGTTATTTGGCATTATAACTTTCTCATTACGAAATGGAAGTGGAACTTGATAGTGTCCATCAATATATTTTGTTTCACTTTCCACAAGTTTCATGAACCTTTGATCTTCTATTGAGTCTTCTGGCTTATCATCTATAAGATACTCACTATACTCGC
This sequence comes from Glandiceps talaboti, assembly GCF_964340395.1. Classification (NCBI taxonomy): domain Eukaryota; kingdom Metazoa; phylum Hemichordata; class Enteropneusta; family Spengelidae; genus Glandiceps; species Glandiceps talaboti. Next base: position 12,992,327 of record NC_135558.1, on the reverse strand, counting down.
AATTGAAATAATCAGTCAATTGCTGGTCAACTGCTGGCCCAACCTGGATTCTATTGATAGAAGCTGGCCTCGGTGATCCTTCATCATCGATACCAGCCCCCACTAGGGATCCATTTACAGACCAGCCCAACTGTGTGCGAACAGCAAACCGTCCATTCCCCTGACTATTGATTACCTCCCAAGGTTCAAAGGCCTCGGGGACATTATTACCTATAAGCAGTCCAATATCTGCATCTATTGTAGGCAAGTGTACCCTTTCCAGATACGAGTAACCCTTTATATCAGCTTTGGTCAATATATCATCCTTCGCTACTGGAATTTCATCCTGAGTGTATGTTGCTGGGAGTTTAATGGTATAAGTTTCCTGAAGGTCAGTGACTTCCAGGCCTTTGATAACACGACTATCGGTCATCTTGCTTCCTATTATAGTGCGTAAGCTTACTTTCATCTTCTTTCCACCAACATTCAACTGTTGTCTGACAGATTCTGTGCAGAAGACAGTATCACTCCCACTGTCTATGAATGCATATGTCTTAACACTCAGTCCAGTGGCTTTATACTTCAGCCCAACTGGTATAATCACTGGCTTTATACATAAGCTGCCTGGTCTCTATAGCCTAACAATTGGATTCAACCATCCTTACTGTAGTTGACACCACTTGATCCTCAAGCTTGTCTTTAACATCATCATAGTGTAGAACGGTTAGGTGTTTCTTCCCACATGTATCACAAGTTAACTTGTTTGTACAGTCTTTAACAAGGTGTTTAGCATTTTTCAGACAACCATAGCAAAGCCCCTTGGATCTCATTATTTGCTTTTTATCTTTGTATGTCTTGTCTGCGAATACCCTGCAGTTCTGTATTTCATGAGTACCCTCCAAACAGCACAGGCACTGTATACCACCAGTGGTTTCTACCTTAGTGTTCACGGCACTACCAGTAGCTTCTGCCTTGGTACTCACTGCAAAGGCATTGTGTTTCTTGCTATCATGGTTTGTCCTTTTACTATGTTTTACTCCCTTTTTCTTTCTGAGGTACGTCATTCAGGTTACCAAACACTTCTTGTGTCATTGTCTTCTTTTCCCTGTTGACAAATTCTACCAAGTCTTTGAACTGGACTGGTCTAACTTGAACTATTTCATACGCTTTTGATCGCCATCTACTTCTCATCTGATAACTTATACACCAACATCTGTAGGTTCTTGTGATGATCAAGTTCCCTTAAATGCAACTCGCCCTTCATTGCATTTTCACATTTGTTCAAGAACAGTGCAAACTCTTTGAGGGCAGCTTTATCTTCAGCCTTTACTTCTGACCAGTCTTCTGCCTGCTTAGTGTAAGATGTAGCCATAAGATATGGGTTACCATATTCATCATCCAATAGTTTTCTGGCCCTTTCATAGCCAGCCTTTGGTTCCATATGTATACAGCTACTTTCTATTTCCTTGGGTTCACCTTGGGTATACTGTTCCAAACAATATAAGCGATCATCGTAATCTTCTGTATTGGTCTCTATACCATGCTTAAAGGCACGAATAAAAGATTTATACTTCAAGGGATCACCTGCAAATGTAGGTATTTTTGCGGTGGTAATGCAGCACGTTTATTATGTTCTATCAATAGCTTGGTTACCGTAGCTAAATTATGTTCACTACAGGAACTATGACTGTTGTTACTACTCGCACAGGATCCACTTTCGAGACCCCGTACAAAGCTGTTATCAGCTGACGTTTGAATGCAAACATCATTGGCACCGGATTTCCTTTCTATCCATTCAGCTTTGCCACTGCAACCACTCCTAGCCTGTTCAATTGTGTTAGATCTTGTCTGTTCTTCCTGTACTGTGTCACGGCTATCACATGTGTGATAACTGCCTATGTTAGTACCACTTGCAGTACTCCTTGGTTTTATTTTATTGTAACGTTAATATTGCCTTCAGCTTGCCCCTTCTCTTCTCTAAATTGAATCCACACTTTATGCCAATTTGAATTCTTAAAAACATAAATTATACAATACTCAAAAGATTGGGTGAAAAAATCATAAGCGCACCATAAATGAATAACTAAAGTTTGATGTTGCCTTAAATCAATGCAAATGATATTGACAAAATAAGAAAATTAGCTTATCAATGTCATCACGTCATCGTTCTCCCCATAACTATAATAAGTCATTATTTGACACTGTTCATCTTAAACCAACTCTCAATGTTGTCATGTCAGAAGAATACTATTCGCGAAATACAAACATTTGTTCTAAGTATTATTGCCTTATGACTGCTGAGAGTTCACAGTGACCTCGTGTCACATCAAAACCTTGTGAATATCAAACAATCGTATTCTGTCATCTGCAACACTACTCTACCACTAGGCGATTTTATTTTCAATAAATAGGGTAAATTTGTATGATCAGTTATTACCATATTACCATATTACCATGGACAAATAAAACTAAATGCCGACACGAGAATAAGTTTTATTTGTCCAACTTCAATAGAGCATTTATCACCTAAACTAAACCCGTTAACTAACGGAACATCTAAGCCCGACATGTAACAACCCGCCAACACATACTTGTCCGCACCAAATACCTCACACAATAAAAACCAACACCTTCACACACACAGCACCAACCCACCCCCATAGACAATAGTGATGAAATTTCTATTGTCTGCACTCTATATATACAGCACACCCAGAGAGTAGAAAACAGTTGTCTGATGATGGCAAGATGCGTAAAATTCCGAGTTACAACCAAGAAAGAGTTCCAGAACTACCAAATATATATATTGTCCGCACCCAATAACTCACACAATAACAACCAACACCTCCACACATACAGCACCAACCCACCAACACAGACAATAGTGATGATATTTCTATTGTCTACACTCTATATAAACAGCACACCCAGAGAGTAGACACCAGAGTTGACTGATGATCGCACAATGCGTGAAACTCCGAGTTACAACCAAGAAAGAGTTCCAGTACTACCAAACTATATATATATATATATATATATATATATATATATATATATATATATATATATATATATAGTTTTGGTAGTACTGGAACTCTTTCTTGGGTGTAACTCGGAGTTTCACGCATATTGCGATCATCAGACACTCAGCTGTCATAAGGCAATAATACGGACAAGTAGGTGTTGGCGGGTTGTTACATGTCGGGCTTAGATGTTCCGTTAGTTAACGGGTTTAGTTTAGAGAGTGTCTGATGATCGCAATATGCGTGAAACTCCGAGTTACACCCAAGAAAGAGTTCCAGTACTACCAAAACTATTACGCTCTGCCACTGCGGTATAGAGCACTGTCTTAGCAGATTGATACTCACCGAGCTATATTTATATATATATATATATATATATATATATATATATATATATATATATATATATATATATATATATATATATATATATATATACATGTATATATATATATATATATATATATATATATTAATATATATATATATATATATATATATATATATATATATATATATATATATATATATATATATATAGTTTTGCGCTCTGCCACTGTCAACTATTGCGCTCTGCCACTGCGGTATAGAGCACTGTCTTAGCAGATTGATACTCACCGAGTTTTATATATATATATATATATATATATATATATATATATAGGTTTGCTTCTCTTTAACTGTGTAAGTTAATATAATGAGTCATGTAATTTTTCCATCTAGAAATGGTCCCGCTTGGTTCTTTTGTCATCTGTACTTATTCCGTTTTTCGTAGGGTTATCCATCAACAAACTTCCAACCGATTACATATTGCTTCCGGCCTTTGTACGGACAAATGGAAATAATGTCACAAGGTTTGTTTAATGTTAAATTTAAGAATATATATATGTGTGTGTGTGTGTGTGTGTGTGTGTGTGTGTGTGTGTGTGTGTGTGTGTGTCAACATTAAAAGCACAATGCAAATAATGAACAAATGTTGGTGATCGTACCGTGTAGTGGAAATGTTTCATAGTACGATGTGCTTTAGAGTTGCAATTTTATCCTAAAAGATTAGAAAAATGTGTTCATAACATTGATAATAATGGAACATGTATTTGGATTATGTCACGTCTTCCAACCTTTCAAATAACATAGTAGGGTAGGTCGACATACTTTATCAAACTCTCCGTTTTGCAAGACTTACCGCTAGGTGGCGTAGTTGTGATGGCTTGACAAAGCCTGTCCACCTGAACAGGCGAAACGTTGCTCGTAAGTAACGTTGTTTTACAGACCGGATGAACTTATTTAATAGCATTATATATCTTTATAAAATCAGTTCACTATCTCACTACTTTCTTTATCCCTGCCTATTAATCTGTTCCTTTGGCTCTGTTTCTCTTTTATGTTCTTGTAATTTCATTTTCTGATTGTGATCTATTTTCAGATGGCAATCCATCACAAAATCTCCACGTCATCCAGTCAACTACCAATGTCATCCAATCAACAACTTTGTCTTCGTGAAGACTCATAAGACAGGAAGTACGACACTTTCCACAATACTGGACAGATATGGATACAACAGGAATTTGTCTTTCATGTTTAACAGAAAAGATCATCTGCGAGTCGGTCATATCAGGAGCATTGCGATTAATCGTGACAGTCCTAAGAAACTGTTCGGGCCACCCATAAATGTTGACATTAATGACACTAGTAGATTCATATTCAATATATCCACAGTTCATTTAACATTTAATAAAACTGCTTTAGACTTGTTCATGACACCAAATACTAAATATATTACAATTTTACGGGATCCAGCAACACAATTTGAATCCTACTTTTGGCATTTCGGTTTGAGCAAACGTGTCTGTCGTCTCAAAAATAAACTTAATTCTACGGTTAATGATGCTTGCTTTCTTGAATTTGCCCGTGATCCAAGTCGATACAAACGAGTTGAGTCAGGTACCAACACACAGTTCCAAGACCTTGGTTTACAAAGAAGTAAGCATACGAACGAGACATTCATTAATGAGACAATTCAAAAATTGCAGAATGAACTAGATTTGGTGTTAATAACTGAATATTTCGATGAATCACTTTTGTTGATGAGGAAATTGTTTTGCTGGAATATGACAGATATTATTTACATATCTCAACATGTACGAAAGATACAAACCAGTAAATACTCCGCTGATGTTAAGGACAAGATTCGACAATTGAATCGAGCTGATTTTCTTCTTTACCTGAACTTTAATAAGACTCTTTGGAAACGCGTGGCAGAATATGGCCCAACATTTCAATCTGACCTTTCTGAATTTCGATCACAGCTGAGGAACTTTAGTGATAACTGTATAAAAAGTACAAATGCAACAGATGAGTATGGTCAGCAACTGAATATCCCACGGTCAGCACCGTCTAAGGAATGCAGACAATCAATTTTAGTGCCGAGAGAGTGGATGAAATTGATAACCGAACGGCAGCATTGAAGACGTAAGTGTTACCAATTTATCAGAAAAGTGCAAATGAACAAGTACCAACAACCATGGAACTATGACTATTCAAGTACGGTTTAACGCCGGAATCCCTCAACTAGTAGGAGTGCATCATTATATTACGTAATGTCCATATCTTTACAAAATCTAACAATTCATGTTCACTACCTCCTGAAAACAAAGTTAGTCGTATACGTATTTTGCCAAGGCTGACCCTATTTTTTCTGTTTCTCATTACCCGACCGACCAAAATTTTCAGCTCCGATATCAAAATAAAAAATACTGGGTTTGTTTGTTGTTTTTTTTAAAAATACTTTTGTTTTTTCCAACCTTGATATTCTGCGGAACAGCGCCCCTATGGTAAGAATAAGGGAGCGTCTGTAAATTGGCGGTTCCTTTGTGACACAAAACACACGATTCAACAAGTTGTCACACTGTATACAATGACTATACTTTGTACAGTATATAGCAGGAAACACATGTACACTAAATTTGGGAACAGGAAATACTGTTGTATTGTCAGAGACCAAAACAAAGTTACTATTGCAGCAATTTCGACCCATTGTCTAAAAATATATATTAAAATCACTGCTAAAATTGAGCTTGCAAACTAAATACTTTTAATCATGGCTCTTATCGATTGACTGACGAGAAACTTAGGCATTGACATATTCTGATCAGTTGAGTGTAAAAATAATTTCATTGTTTTGTCAAAGAATACATTAATTTGGCTGACGATCTCATTTTAAGCTAATTATCATCGATGACTTCATCATTTACTTACATCCAATCGCATAGAAGGTATTATGACATCATTGTTTAAAAATAGAAATGTAGACTTTTCTTAAAGTATACGTTTGGACAATAAAGGCCAGTAGAAGTAGAAAAGTAAAAGAAGTAACCATCTCATTCGGAGAGGTAATTAGCGAACCCCAAATCTTTTGTCTGGTCAGCTATTCCTGAGTGCTCGTGTGATAATGAACATAAGATAAGATAAGAACAAGTTTGTATGTAGTGTATAGTTAGCATTAGACGTAAAGACGAGAGTAGCCACAAAGGTGTGACTCAAGACTGGTGACATTATATCTGGAGTTTGTGTTGTCTATGAGATTTGGTTTCATTGGTTAATGGTTAATACAGTGACCATACGATACAACAAACCAAGAATATGGTTGATGGTATAAAATAAACTAATGTGGCTTATGATGGTCTCTTGACCAATCAGAATGCGAGATTCCATGGTGACATATAACTGAGAATATTGGAATTTAACAACAAGATTTTCTTCAGACCACGTTATATCGTTTTTCTGACACGGAAATCATAGACTACATTCCATGTGGGTCAATACTATACTAGATGTAAATTGAATGCCTCTACATAGATTTGTGTTCCTATCATGGCAACTTCTGAGTTATGGCTATCATACATGATGTAACCCCCTCCCCCACTGCTAATTGGAAATAAATAAGTATATGAAACTATGCGAAAATTGAGGCTTGCATACTTAAGATATTGACAAATCATTAATTATGTCATTAAGGTTATAAGCTACATCAAACAACTTTTAACTCCCCACCCTTTGAAGAACACATGCACGTTGTTACCATCAATGCATGTACTACATTATCTGAAATTTAATGCTTGCATTCTAAAAATATTGCCTAATACCAAAATGATCATTTATTTAAATTACGCATCAGAATTAAAAACTGCTTTAAAAAGTACATCAAACACAATTGCTTTGTTATGGTTATTGTATGTACCAAGTTCCCATAGCGGGTAGTCTGATGATGATGATCATTGGTATCGGCCACCCAAAGCTAATGTATTTGGCCCTGTATATGCTTTAATTACTAGCTTTTGAGCAAATTGACTTGTGTTATTGTTGAGTTGAGAGTGGCTAGTGAATATTGTAATAGTGAAACAAAATTTCAACAAAAAGAATTGGGCGTACCAGGAGGAGGGACACTTTATTCTAATTACATTCTCTCCTGTCTAACTAGGTGGAGGTTTTACCATATGCCCGGATTTACTATCTATTGCAGTGTATAAAATGTTAATTTCTTGTTGAATACTAAATCTCACCGTCGTATGGCCCTGTACATGTATGTTCCCACCATCTCGGAATGGGAAAAGACAATACATGATGCAGGCTTATCGAGGTATCTCTCTATTAAAACTAGATGGGTTATCTACACTCAGCAGTGATTGGCTAATCAAATATCAATATGCATGGGAAGTGATTTATAAGGGTTTTACCCAGGTGTAATAATTGTGCCTTCTCACAGCGGACACTTAGCGAACACCCATCCACCCTCTAAAGGGACAACACATAAAATCAGTAGTACTGACGAAGAAAAAACGTTCATAGCTGTCAGTCAACCAACTAATCAAAATAGAGGACCCTCAATCACTCCACAACTAATTCAAACTAGACAGCACTGTGCAGTGTAGATAGGTAGCTATTTCCGTCAAGTCATAGATATAAAGAGTAAAACAATAAAGGTCCCAGGATTGAACCATGGGTACCCCACAAGAAATGCCCATGCTGACATGGTCTACTACTCATTTGTGATAAAAACTCGAAATCGCATTTTTCAACTTAAATTTTATGTCTGCCTGTTGTTGACCTATATACAATTAAATTAAATGATGCGTATCTTTTGTCCCAGGTACCATTCTCACGGTGTTTGTTAAGACCGACAAGCATATGTCAATGACGAAGATAGTGTACGAAAGGTTTTTGTAGTTCGACCATAATTGGTAGTAACTTTTGTGTCCACCGTTAAAAGAGTACCAATGGGACATACTCAAGTCAGTGCGGTCCATTCAAAGGATCGCGAATTGTATGGTCGCTTTTTATGTAGAGGGTTGCATGAATCCATTCAATATATGAGTTCAACTAGAATATCGAAATAGTTTAGTTGTTTAAGACCCCCTTAACGCAATGTTAGAAATTAGTTTGCCATGGAGAATAACTAAAAAAGCAGAAACAAAGAATTACCCATCAAAAAGGAACTACATGAACAAGGTGACAGAACACGTGAACGTAATCCACTATTTTAAAATAGTACGTGAACAATATGTGTATGTTTGGAGCAGTACTAAGAAGGTGTAGAGGACAGGTAAGGCCATTTAACCTTTTTGGACTCAGTAGACTAGTTTGACCCTAACAGATTGACGAGTATGGCGGCGTGTATTCTAACCCATGAGATGCAATATAGGTGTAACTTATTAAGTACACTGGTTGTGGAATAAGTATGATTTTTAGCAGTAGCCAATATCAGCCAATATCAATTAGTTTGGTGATGTTTACGCCATTGTATAACTTATTAATCCTGCGCATTAAGTCTTAAAACTGGGCGGTAATTACGCAATAATGTCTTAATGAAGATTCTCGTTAGTATATTTATGTCGAACACTGTGATTAGTTGATGGTTGAGACAGGTCTTCAAAATATTCACGCTGAGCGACGCCCGTTGCAAATAAACTTTGTGTCGACAAGTGAAAACATCAATCCGTTCGCCCCACAGACAAGTGAACGTCATGTGATAATTATGGGCCGTGACATTAAGAAAAACATTGGACGTATTCTAGACAAACTCACATAATTGTAACAGGGAAAGAAATTAGTTGGGGTGACAAAATTGTAATTTGAACTTGTTTTTATACAAAATGTTGCGAAATCACTTCAAGTTAATGGCCAAGTGATTATCTAGGTACAAGGCGATCGATTGTGTCAACCTTGAAACGGCTAAACTCTCCAACAGCTAAGCAAAACGTAAGTGGCCAATCTAAGAAAGTATTGAGCTTGAAAATTACTGTCATGACTTTCGTTGGTTACACGCAATTTATCGAAACTTTGACAGAATCAGGAGGACTCAGTTCAACATGTTCAAGATTAACTAAATCCTTGTGTTGTGTCAAAAAACTGTCCATCATTACGCTGTCCTACGTACTGTCGTATTGATATGCAAACACCATGTCACAATGTATTTATACTCTTTTAGTGGTCTGAGATTTTTATAACTGCTGACATCAGACAGTGGACAAACGGAACCTGTTACAAAAAGGGAAAGTAAACAAATGGTTTGGTTTAATAGCACTTGGCTAAGCATGTTGGAACAGCAGAGACTTATATTACACACCAAGGGTTGATAAGATCAGCTTTATGGCCTCTTTCTGTGAACATGAATTGCGAGGGGAACTGGAAATTTGTCTCTGAATATGAACTATTATGTAAACTGGCCATAAAAATGTTCTTCTCAAATAATGGAATGTAATACATGTCTCTGTACTTCCAACATGCTGTGCCAAATGTCATTAATCCAATTTAGTTGTTTCCTTTCCCTGTTTGAGACATGTACCGTTCATGCATGGTCTGCTGTCGGCAGTTGTATGGTAACTCCCGAATACCTTCGGGTAGGGGTCGGGCCGAGAAGTAGCACCTACTAACTAACGTCATGTATACAATTCCACATACATAGTGCAGTCAAGTGGCGAACACCGATCGAGTCAAGTTAAGTTAGATCTAGCATTAATCTTAGATATCTGTTGATGTCATTTACTGAAGATTTTTGTCTGAATTCGCCAACAAATATTGAAATATTCAATCTAGAGTCCATTTCTCAGACGGCAACTTCCAGACAGTGTGCCAAAATGAGGCTCATGTCATGTAATCAAAGAAACAACAACTAATTGACAACTCGACTCCCCATAAGGTTTTGTGCCTTCGACATGTTGCAATTTAAAATTTATCAGTGAAATGTGTTCCATAATGTGATACGGTCCACAAAAGGATCTGTGAAATGTTTTGGCGTAACCTGGTTTCACAGCTGGATGGTGAAGATATCTATTGCAGGGTATACAATGTTAATTTCTTGTTGAATACTAAATCTCATCGTTGTATGGCCCTGTACATGTATGTTCCCACCATCTCGGAATGGGAAAAGACAATACATGATGCAGGCTTATCAAGGGTATCTCGCTATTAAAACTAGATGGGTTATCTACACTCAGCAGTGATTGGCTAATCAAATATGAATATGCATGAGAAGTGATTTAAAAGGGTTTTACCCAGGTGTAATAATTGTGCCTTCTCACAGCGGAGCGGGACACTTAGCGAACACCCATCCACCCTCTAAAGGGCCAACACATAAAATCAGTAGTACTGACGAAGAAAAAACATTTATAGCTGTCAGTCAACCAACTAATCAAAATAGAGGACCCTCGATCACTCCACAACTAATTCAAACTAGACAGCACTGTGCAGTGTAGATAGGTAGCTATTTCCGTCAAGTCATAGATATAAAGAGTAAAACAATAAAGGTCCCAGGATTGAACCATGGGTACCCCACAAGAAATGCCCATGCTGACAAGGTCTACTACTCACATTTGTGATAAAAACTCAAAATCGCAACTTAAAGTTTATTTCTGCCTGTGGTTGACCTATATATATAATTAAATTAAATGATGCGTATCTTTTGTCCCTGGTACCATTCTCACGGTCTATGTTAAGCCCGACAAGCATATGACAATGACGAAGATAGTGTACGAAAGGTCTTTGTAGTTCGACTATAATTGGTAGGAACGTTTGTGTCCAGCCTTGAAATTTTATGTAGAGAGTTATCGTTCAATGTTTAAAGAGAACCAATGGGACATACTCGTCAGTGCGGTCCATTCAAAGGATCGCGAATTTTATGGTCGGTTTTTATGTAGAGGGCTGCATGAATTCCTTCAATAAATGAGTTCGACTAGAACATCGAAATAACTTAGTTGTTTAAGACCCCCTTAACGCAATGTTAGAAATCAGTTTCCCATGGAGAATAACTAAAAAAAGCAGAAACAAAGAATTAACCATCAAAAAGAAATTACATGAACAAGGTGACAGAACACGTGAACGTAATCCACTATTTTTACCTCCCGTAAGGGTACGGGAGGTATTAAAAGGGGAATGTATGTCTGTGTGTCTGTCTGTCTGTCTGTCTGTCTGTGTGTCTGTGTCATCATTGTCTAGAAATTGGCTGGCTCAATTGTAATGAAATTTGGGATATATAATCTTTAGGGTAATAGCTAGACCTGATTAGGTTTTGAGCCAGATCTGTTAATGTTTAATTAGAGAAATTTGCATATTAATGAAATCAACTAATTACGCAATATCTTAAGATTGCATACTTCAATTTCAATATAATTTAGTATATTCGTTCAACATAACAACATACATTTGTCCTGTAAAATTCGTTGATGTATCTTACAGCGTTAATGAATAATTTGCATAATTCATTATTTTTTATAATTAGGCTATATCTTAAGAATACATACTTCAAATTCAACATAATTTAGTACATACATTAACCATAAGAAAACACGTATGTCCTATCAAGTTTGTTGATGCACCGTACAGTGTTAATGAATAATTTGCATAAGTAATGATTTTCGGTAATTAGGCTATATCTTAAGAATACATACTTCAATTCCAATATAATTCAGTACACACGTTAACCATAACAATCGCATATGTCCTGTAAAGCTTGTTGGTGTACCTTTCAGTGTTAATGAATAATTTGCATAATTAATTATTCTTGGTAATTAGGCTATATCTTACGACTGCATGCTTCAATTTCAATACAATTCAGTACATACATTAACCATAACAAATTGTGTATGTCCTATAAAGTTAGTTGATGTACCTTACAGTGTTAATGAATAATTTGCATAATTAATGATTTTCGGTAATTAGGCTATATTTTAAGACTGCATTGAACAGTATCATACACTCTTACATACATTAATCTAAGAAAGCACGCTTGTCCAAAAAACAAAGCCTGTTACCATAGTTTGTTTTAGTTTAATGAGTTATTTGCATAATTAGTGATTCCCTTACGGGAGGCATTCAGTTTAAATCTGGTATAATAATAAGGGAACAATATGTATATGTTTAGAGCAGTACGAAGAAGGTGTAGAGGACAGGTAAGACCATTTAACCTTTTTGGACTCAGTAGACTAGTTTGACCCTAACAGATTTACGAGTGTGGCGACGTGTATTCTAACCCATGAGATGCAATATAGGTGTAACTTATTAAGTAGATCCTTCTCCTTACTAGCTACACTGGTTGTGGAATAAGTATGATTTTTAGCAGTAGCCAATATCAGCCAATATCAATTGGATTGGTGAAGTTTACGCCATTGTATAACTTATTAATCCTGCGTATTCAGTCTTAAAACTGGGTGGAAATTACGTAATAATGTCTTAATGAAGATCCTCTTTAGCATATTTATGTCGAACACTGTTTAGTTGATGGTTGAGACTGGCCTTCAAAATATTCATGCTGAGCAACGCCCGTTGCAAGTAAACTTTGTGTCGACAAGTGAAATCATCAATCCGTTCGCCCCACGGACAAGTGAACTTCATGTGAAAATGATGGGCCGTGACATTAAAAAAACATTGGACGTATTCTAGACAAACTCACATAATTGTAACAGGGAAAGAAATAAGTTGGGGTGACAAAATTGTAATTTGAACTTGTTTTTATACAAAATATTGCGAAATCACTTCAAGTTAATGGCCAAGTGATTATCTAGGTACAAGGCGATCGATTGTGTCAACCTTGAAACGGCTAAACTCTCCAACAGCTAAGCAAAACGTTTAGTCACGTAAGTGGCCAATCTAAGAAAGTATTGAGCTTGAAAATTACTGTCATGACTTTCGTTGGTTACACGCAATTTATCGAAACTTTGACAGAATCAGGAGGACTCAGTTCAACATGTTCAAGATTAACTAAATCCTTGTGTTGTCTCAGAAAACTGTCCATCTACGTACGGTCGTATTGATATGCAAACACCATGTCACAATACTCTTTTAGTGGTCTGAGATTTCTATAACTGCTGACATCAGACAGTGGACAAACGGAACCTGTTACAAAAAGGGAAAGTAAACAAATGGTTTGGTTTAATAGCACTTGGCTAAGCATGTTGGAACAGCAGAGACTTGTATTACACACCAAGGGTTGATAAGATCAGCTTTATGGCCTCTTTCTGTGAACATGAAATGCCAGGGGAACTGGAAATTTGTCCGTGGATATGAACTATTATTTAAAGTGGCCATAAAACTGTTCTTCTCAAATAATGGAATGTAATACATGTCTCTGTACTTCCAACATGCTGTGCCAAATGTTATTAATCCAATTTAGTTGTTTCCTTTCCCTGTTTGAGACATGTACCGTTCATGCATGGTCTGCTGTCGGCAGTTGTATGGTAACTCCCGAATACCTTCGGGTAGGGGTCGGGCCGAGAAGTAGCACCTACTAACTAACGTCATGTATACAATTCCACATACATAGTGCAGTCAAGTGGCGAACACCGATCGAGTCAAGTTAAGTTAGATCTAGCATTAATCTTAGATATCTGTTGATGTCATTTACTGAAGATTTTTGTCTGAATTCGCCAACAAATATTGAAATATTCAATCTAGAGTCCATTTCTCAGACGGCAACTTCCAGACAGTGTGCCAAAACGAGTCTCATGTCATGTAATCAAAGAAACAACAAATAATTGACAACTCGACTCCCCATAAGGTTTTGTGCCTTCGACATGTTGCAATTTAAAATTTATCTGTGAAATGTGTTCCATAATGTGATACGGTCCACAAAAGGATCTGTGAAATGTTTTGGCGTAACCTGGCTTCACAGCTGGATGGTGAAGATATACTATGTCACCTACTTTAAATGTATTCTCAACTTGTGTGGATTTGTCATATCTCTTTTTCATGTTTCCTTGTGCATTTTCTATATTCTCTTTCGCTAATGATACAGCCAAATTGGGACACCGTGTCATTTCCTCTAAGAATAATATAAATTCGCGTTGTGTGACATACCAAACTGTGGTATTAATTCATTATCAACCGGTAATCTGGGCTCGATCCCAAACAGTACCTTGCAAATGAATGGTGACATTTGTGTCGTGCCATGTGGTGTAGACCTGTATACAAATAAAGCTCAAGATAGAGAAATATCCCAAACCGACCCTAATTTTTGGGGGGGGGTATTCAAGAAAAATGATAATAAAATCGCGAAAATCGTGAAGTCTCGCAAGAAATAGTGGGTGCGGAAACTGCCATCAACTTTAAAAGACAATATAAAAGAAAAAGTCTGCATACCCCACCTATTTTAAAATTGAATGTAATCGGAACCACAATTTATACCCGTAATACGTCCGCATGGCGAATGTTTGTATCCGGTCTGTGTTGCACATCGAAATCATACTCTTGAACTTGCATTATCCATAGTGCTATTGTAACAAAAGTGGTGGGTGCCAAGGTCTCTAGTGTAACAAATGGGTTGACCTCTAACGTTAACGTTAATTCTCCATCAGTGTTACTTTTCCACCAAGTTTACCCTGATCTCTTTATCTAGCTGGTACATCGTGTAACTATACTCAAATCACTCTCATATCTCCACCTTGAAGATGGGATCACTTGGACTTAAGGGAAGTAAGGGAGTTAACTTAGAATCATTTTAAAAGTAGTCAGCCAGGGAGAAGATGGATGCTCCTTGCATTGCCTTCAGCTTGCCCGTTCTCTTCTCTAAATTGAATCAATAGTTTATGACAATTTTGAATTCTTAAAAACATAAATTGTACAATACTCAAATGATTGGGTGAAAAAATCATAAGCGCACCATAAATGAATAACTAAAGTTTGTTGTTGTCTTAATTCAATGCAAATGATATTGACACATTAAGAAAATTAGCTTATCAAAAAACTAAATGCCGACACGAGAATAAGTTTTATTTGTCCAACTTCAATAGAGCATCTATCACCTAAACTAAACCCGTTAACTAACGGAACATCAAAGCTTGACATGTAACTACCCGCCAACACCTACTTGTCCGCACCCAATACCTCACACAATAACAACCAACACCTTCACACACACAGCACCAACCCACCAACACATAGACAATAGTGATGATATTTCTATTGTCTGCACTCTATATATACAGCACACCCAGCGAGTAGAAAACAGTTGTCTGATGATCGCACGATGCGTGAAACTCCGAGTTACAACCAAGAAAGAGTTCCAGAACTACCAAAACTATATATATATATATATATATATATATATATATATATATATATATATATATATATATATATATATATAGGGTTCCTTCTCTTTAATTGTGTAAGTTAATATACTGAGTCATGTAATTTTTCCATCTAGAAATGGTCCCGCTTGGTTCTATTGTCATCTGTACTTATTGCGATTTTCGTAGGGTTCTCCATCAACAAACTTCCAACCGATTACATATTGCTTCCGGCCTTTGTACGGACAAATGGAAATAATGTCACAAGGTTGGTTTAATGTTAAATTTAAGCATATATATATATATATGTGTGTGTGTGTGTGTGTGTGTGTGTGTGTGTCAACATTAAAAGCACAATGCAAATAATGAACAAATGTTGGTGATCGTACCGTGTAGTGGAAATGTTTCATAGTACGATGTGCTTTAGAGTTGCAATTTTATCCTAAAAGATTAGAAAAATGTGTTCATAACATTGATAATAGTGGAACATGTATTTGGATTATGTCACGTCTTCCAACCTTTCAAATAACATAGTAGGGTAGGTCGACATACTTTATCAAACTCTCCGTTTTGCAAGACTTACCGCTAGGTGGCGTAGTTGTGATGGCTTGACAAAGCCTGTCCACCTGAACAGGCGAAACGTTGCTCGTAAGTAACGTTGTTTTACAGACCGGATGAACTTATTTAATAGCATTATATATCTTTATAAAATCAGTTCACTATCTCACTACTTTCTTTATCCCTGCCTATTAATCTGTTCCTTTGGCTCTGTTTCTC
The DNA here is from genome assembly GCF_964340395.1 of Glandiceps talaboti. Lineage (NCBI taxonomy): Eukaryota > Metazoa > Hemichordata > Enteropneusta > Spengelidae > Glandiceps > Glandiceps talaboti. Next base: position 12,975,991 of record NC_135558.1, on the reverse strand, counting down.
TTTTATGTTCTTGTAATTTCATTTTCTGATTGTGATCTATTTTCAGATGGCAATCCATCACAAAATCTCCACGTAATCCAGTCAACTACCAATGTCATCCAATCAACAACTTTGTCTTCGTGAAGACTCATAAGACAGGAAGTACGACACTTTCCACAATACTGGACAGATATGGATACAACAGGAATTTGTCTTTCATGTTTAACAGAAAAGATCATCTGCGAGTCGGTCATATCAGGAGCATTGCGATTAATCGTGACAGTCCTAAGAAACTGTTCGGGCCACCCATAAATGTTGACATTAATGACACTAGTAGATTCATATTCAATATATCCACAGTTCATTTAACATTTAATAAAACTGCTTTAGACTTGTTCATGACACCAAATACTAAATATATTACAATTTTACGGGATCCAGCAACACAATTTGAATCCTACTTTTGGCATTTCGGTTTGAGCAAACGTGTCTGTCGTCTCAAAAATAAACTTAATTCTACGGTTAATGATGCTTGCTTTCTTGAATTTGCCCGTGATCCAAGTCGATACAAACGAGTTGAGTCAGGTACCAACACACAGTTCCAAGACCTTGGTTTACAAAGAAGTAAGCATACGAACGAGACATTCATTAATGAGACAATTCAAAAATTGCAGAATGAACTAGATTTGGTGTTAATAACTGAATATTTCGATGAATCACTTTTGTTGATGAGGAAATTGTTTTGCTGGAATATGACAGATATTATTTACATATCTCAACATGTACGAAAGATACAACCCAGTAAATACTCCGCTGATGTTAAGGACAAGATTCGACAATTGAATCGAGCTGATTTTCTTCTTTACCTGAACTTTAATAAGACTCTTTGGAAACGCGTGGCAGAATATGGCCCAACATTTCAATCTGACCTTTCTGAATTTCGATCACAGCTGAGGAACTTTAGTGATAACTGTATAAAAAGTACAAATGCAACAGATGGGAATGGTCAGCA